>NC_139035.1:38853867-39119858 GCF_964662115.1 Mustela nivalis
CCTCCTTCCCCCTTCCTTCCTTCCCCCCTTCTTTCCTTCCTTTTCTTTCCCCTTCCTTGCATTTTTCCTTCCTTCCTTCCTTCTGTCCTTCCTTCCTTCCTTCCTTCCCTCTCCTCCTTCCTCCCTCTTTCTTCTTCAAGGTCAGAATCAGATTCAGATTCAGATTCAGTTCCCTGCTGGGAGAGTGATCCCAGGAACCTTGTCTAGGCTGGGTTTGCAAATGACCTTGAGGAGTATCTTTCTTATCCAAGAAAATCAGGTTGATTTTAGTACCAACTGGGTGTTTGAAGTGTTATCTTTACTCAAGTTGGCCTAGATTATTCCCAAGAAATTTTGGTGTAATTGGAATGTTGGAATGTTGAACCATCCTTTGACATTCTCATATGAATTCTTTTTTTTTTTTTTTTAAATATTTTATTTATTTATTTGACAGAGAGAGATCACAAATAGGCAGAGAGGCAGCAGAGAGAGAGGAGGAAGCAGGCCCCCTGCTGAGCAGAGAGCCTGATGCGGGGCTCGATCCAGGACCCTGAGATCATGACCTGAGCCGAAGGCAGCGGCTTAACCCACTGAGCCACCCAGGCGCCCCTCTCATATGAATTCTTAAGCAGGATAATGTTTCTCTCTCAAAAGTTCCCGGTCTTAAAAAAAAAAAAAAAGTTCTATTCTTGAGGTTAGCCTTAGGGTAAAGATATGCTAATATTACAGCTGACCACCGACAGATGAGAAGATATTCTCAAATGCTAGGTATGGATGGAAAGAAGTCAACTACTACATGTTACTACCAGTCACTATACTGGAAATGGTATGCACATTAGCTCCAAAACATCAAAACAACTGTCTTAGATGATTATAATCTTATTTTTAGTTAAGGAAATTAGTGTCTAAATTAGGTAAGTAATTTTTAAAAGGCCGTCTAGCTAAAAAATGGCACTCGAGGAATTTAAAGACAGGTCTGTCTGAGTCAGTGTCAGGATCACTCCTGCCTGTACTTATGCCTTCTCAACTAATAGGACTCCTTGTGCACAGTATCTTGATTTCCCTGAAGGTCTCAAGTACTTTTTAAACTCATATATATTGCATTTTCCAGAATAGTTCATGCAAGTCACCACAAAATTAAAGCTGAAGAGTTTAAGAAAGCAAATCAAAGTTGTGTTAGAAAATACGTTGTGCAGCAAATCTAGGAGATCTCTTCTAGTTGAGTATAAGATATATCCTGCCAAAACCGAAACAGAAATGGAGATCTACAGCTTAAACAAAACAATACTGCCTTTCCAGGGACTAACATGGGATTAAAGAAAAAGTCTTAGCTCTTGGATTAGTGGAATGTACTAGCCAAGAAGCAATGGAAATCCAAGAGCTAGGGTTAAGGGGTGGGAAAGACACTGAATAAAAAGTTTCATAAAAAGATTGAGTAATCTACACCTAGTTTGTACCTATTCTTAGTTCTTTGAACTGAATTTAAAATAAACAATTTTAAATAGCTAGTCTCATGTGCTGTTTCTCAGTGGAGATGGAATTGGAATTAGACGTAATAAGGATTGTCAGAGGAGTATAAAGGAAAATGTCTATGGAATTTCTGGAGGCTGGTCTTTTGGGGAGAAATTTCCAGTTGCTGGATAGCGGCATTGATAACATCACTATAATTTGGGGCACCTGGGTGGCTCAGTGGATTAAGCCGCTGCCTTCGGCTCAGGTCATGATCTCAGGGTCCTGGGATCGGGTCCCGCATCGAGCTCTCTGCTCGGCAGGGAGCTTGCTTCCCTCTCTCTCTCTCTCTGGCTGCCTCTCTGTCTACTTGTGATTTCTCTCTGTCAAATAAATAAATCTTTAAAAAAAAATCACTATAATTTGAGAGTCATCTGTTGTCCTTCTGTCACATTGCAACTTCAGGACTGGACTTGGAATACATTTATCTCTGGTAATTTTTTTTTTTTTTTTTATTATAAGTGAAGATGAGAGTGGGCAGATGGTGGCAGAAGAGGGAAACTGAATAATTCAACAGGGAATCGTCTTGACTTAAATCAGTTTTCTCTGTGCCAAAGCCTACTATGTGATGCCAAAGGAAACCGTCAAGACTTTTCATAGCCACACAGAAATGTGCAGAGACGCATTGGGTGTAGTTGCCTATGTAAATTTTACTGAGGGCTTCCTGTCATCTTAAGAAGAAGGAAGTGCAGAAGTACGTGTGTGTGCTAGCCTGTGAGTTTCTCACTGTGTATGGGAGTTTCGATGTGTTTTTCTGGGTGAGGAAGAGGGAGGTTGGGTGCAGGGCAGAGACATGAAGGAAGTACAGTAAATGTAGCATGCCTGTCCATCTCAGAATCAGCTTGCGATACTTCTGTGGTGCCCAATGTCACTCTCCATTTCTTCAGGTCTGGGAATGATTGTCCTTAATTACCTGTGTGGTTTTACTCCCATATTTCTGGGCTACCACATCTGTTTTTAATTTTCTCTCAATTGCAAAAGCAATATATATTTAATGAAGAAAATTTGGAAAATATAGAAGACAAAGAGAATAAAATAAAATGGGCTCATAATTCTATCATCCTGCAATAACCACTATTAATGTTTTGTTGTGCATTTTCCTAAGTATTTAGTTTTACAAAATAGGGATGATACTCTAAATCTTGCTCTATAACCTGCTTTTCCCCTTGACTTTTATGTGTTTTTATGTGACATATGCTTTTCTCAGTATGCTTCAGTGTATCACTTGGACAATTCTCCATCTTCATGCAGCCCCACCTGTGTGCTAACTTTACCACGTTTTTTTCTATCAGTAATTTCTACCGTGTCTCCTTTGGACTTCCTGATTCCTGCATAAAAATCACTTCCTTGTTTATACATTCAAATTCCCTTCTTTGTAATCACCTGCTCGAGCCTTAAGTCTCAGAAAATTGAACTACCTTTCAATTCCACATAAAACACTGCTGAAGAAAACCATACAACTGAGTTGATTCCTCAAAATGTTAATTCAGAAACGTGATGTCCTTCTAACAAATGAAATGTGCTCCTAATTCTGGGTCTGTGTATGTCTCCTCTGCCCAGAAATCCATTTCCTGAGTTGTCTTCTGTGACTCACTCCTTTACCATCAGGTTTTCCCTCAAATGTCACTAAACTCAGAGGAAACATCTATTTTTGGCCTCCATGCACTGTGTTGAAGTGACTGAGTTGTCTCTTCTCTTAGCCTGTAGTCTCCTTGAAGAGAAGAACAATATCTAGTGGAGTTTTGTCACATGGGAAATCTTCAAGAAATCTCTACTAAATAAAACAATAAGTAAAAGAATAAATAAATGAAAAAATATGTTTCTTTTCTAATTCATAAAGTATCATATTTGATTTTTTTTAAAGATTTTATTTATTTATTTGAGAGAGAGACAGTGAGAGAGCACATGAGCGAGGCAGTCAGAGGGAGAAGCAGACTCCCCATGGAGCTGGGAGCCCGATGTGGGACTCGATCCCGGGACTCCAGGATCATGACCTGAGCTGAAGGCAGTTGTCCAACCAACTGAGCCACCCAGGCACCCTCATATTTGATTTTTTAAAGATTTTATTTTTAAGTAATCTCTATACCAAACGTGGGACTCAAAATTACATTCCCAAGATTAAGAGTCACATACTCTACTAACTGAGCCAGCCATATTCAATTACTTTAATTACATCTTTGTAAATATTGATTTGGTAATAGTATTTTGGTCATTATATATACATTTTGGGCAAGCTTTGACCAGGTTCACATCACCAGCAGGGGGAAAACCAGAAGCTCAGTGTTACTCTTACTTTATTATACTTCTCATTCTTCCTCACCAATATAGTCCTAAAAGCAAAATATAGAGGAGTTCTAAAAGAAGTCAATCCTGGATGATATGGGATGCTGTAGCTGAACACATCTTACTGAAACATTACATTTCTGTTAAGTATCCAAAATTTACTTATCTTAAAAAATCTATGTGAATTTAGTATATTAATCTATAGCATGTTTTCTTCAATATTACTTTTTTAATAACTTAACAACTTACTTCACATTATTTGACTTTCTCTCCTCCCTCAAGTAAAACTGCTACTCCAGAAAGTGCCCATATTCATCCTATGACTTCCCAAAACTTCTTGAATCCCATTAGTGTCTGCAAAAGTATGTATAAACACAAATGAAGAAATAAAATATTGTACCACACTGCCTGTCCCTGTTGTGACTTGAAGGCAGAACCTGATAGTGTTGCTATTTGTATATCAGTAAATGAAATGAGAAACATTAACTCATTAAGCAACATACATTTTAATTGTAAATTTGCTGAGCAATATCCTAGCTCCAAGGGTAAATTCTCTATAATAATTCTCTCCAATATACCTTCTGTTCCCCTCTCTCTTCTTCTTCTGGAATCCAAATTATTCTAATGTTGTTTTATCTTATAGTATCACTTATTTCTCAAATTCTCCCCTCGTGGTTCAGTAGTTGTTTGTCTCTCTTTTGCTCAGCTTCTTTATTCTCTGTCATGTGGTCTTCTATATCACTAATTCTCTCTTCTGCCTCATTTATCCTTTCAGAAAGTGGTCGATTTTCTCTTTCTAGAATGGCTGCTCTTCTCTTCGATCTTCTGTTGGATTTGTAGGTGTTTGGAATGGTTTGATAACTCAATAGCTGAACTCCTGCTACCTGATGTCCTGCTACCTCAGCCTGCTACTTCTCCACCATCTTGACTCCTCCCTATTCCGAGCTCCAAGGGTAATCAGAGATCTATAACATCTGAACATGTTTTTAAGACATTTTGCAACTCAGATTGAAAGAAACTCTTCCTGATTCTCCCAGATATATAATCATACTCCAACCTCCCTTCATCTGAACAACTAATGTACCTCCTGTGGATAGTTATGACATTTATTGTACATATTTGGAGGATATAATAGTCCCTAGAGAAAAAAAAAAATAATAAGTGCTTATATGTCCAAAATGAGAAAAAGTAACCAGAGAAGACAAAGTTCCATGTTATTTGACTCCTAGATATACCTGCTCAACCTTTCAGAGGCCTGAGTCATAATAAAAAAGGATAAAAAAATGCAATATGAGAAATATCAAGGCATATTTTCATTGAATTACCAAGGGGTTTTTATTTTACATAGCAGAAAAAGAAGGAAATCTTTTATTATTTATGGCAGATTATTTATGGAGAAGGGAATTTTCAAAAATTTGGCTTTCTGCTTTAGAAAATTATCTCCAAATGCAATAATCATACATAAATGCTCGACTTCCTATCACCACTCATAAAGACCTTTTTGATGAATATTTTCTTCTATCACTAAACAAATTTAAATAACCTTTGATTTATTTGCTGAAAAATCACTGTAAAATAGCAGAAATACTGTATTGTTTTGAGTACACAAAATGCATATATATGGCAAGAAAGTGAGCTCTAAAGGCAGATTTCAGAAACTACATACTTAAATTCCTTTAGCTGTTTTTCTTACTTTTAACTATCTTTTTTCCCTTGGATATCTAAAATCTGGATCCTTCTCTGCTAGAGAACACTGCAAAGGTGCAAGGTCACATAGAACTTCAAAATTATAGAATACAATAAAAATTAAAACTAGTAAACCAAACGTTTACCTTTACTAAATTACGATTTGGGTCTCTGGCCGATTAAGCTTAAGATGAACACATGGGGAGATTCAAGATTTTAAGCAAGAGAATTGTCCTCTCTAGATTAAAACCATGTTCCAAGAGTTCTGACTTGAGGGATCTAAATTTATAGCTCTCTTTTAAAATACTGATTGTATAGCAAAATATACAAATAAACAGACTCCAGGGAGACAAAAACCATTTGCTCCCTTCCTCCATATTATCAGCTTCCTTTACTTTCCACCACCCTGCTATGATGGCTGCGAGCCAATTCCTGTGGCAAGACATTTAAAAACAACCGCGTGGCTCCGTATTGATTGGCAACACGAAATTTGGCTCCATAAAGTCTGGAGAATGTATCGGGAGCTAACGCTGTTACCTGCCTGATTTCAATGTATCTTTGTGTGCTTAGCACAGGAAAAACAATTTAATAACAGGCAGTTTACAGTCTTGAGTATAGTGGACTGGTGAGGTTCAGCTCTAGATGCACTGGCAAAACTCAGCCAACAGATTGGTAGTTTTATTTATTTATTTGTTTATTTATTTTATAAAGTTAACTTTTAATGGCCCATTTGTGATTGAATCCAGAATTTCATAGTCTATGCTATCAACCCCTAGATTTTACCAAAAATTCCTTGCTATGCCTATAACATGCTAACATGGTCGGATGCAAAATACAGTATAACTGGCTATTTTGCCTAGCAAATCTGATGTTACTTTTTAACGATACCCAACCACTTCAACATGAATAGGAATTTAACATAGTCACAAACATCCATGTGGAAAGTGCATTGTGGAGTATGCTTGTGTGAATGATTTTTTTAAAAATACAGATTCAGTAGGGGAAAATGACTTGTTTGTGTTAACCTGTAAGATCTACAATGGAAAGGAATATTCATCTTACTTGAAATCTAAGTGTTAAATTTAGTTGGAATGAGCAGGTTCATTAATGATTCTTGTAATATGGGTAATGATAATGAAAACATCAATTTATAAATTGTCATTTAGTATTAGGCTTTTTCCACTGCCTTAGCTTATTGTCACTTATATTCACATATTTCTATTAAATTCAGGGTGTGGCTCACTGTCTTTTTGTTAGGGTGATAATAGAGGCATGTGGTTTTATTTGTGGGAGGAGCTTTGGAAGGAATTAGGATCATCTTAGGCCATTTTACTTCTTTGTTTTAATCATTTTTCCCCCTCCTAGTCAAAAGAGATGATGGCTATTTCTGACTCAGTGAAAAGTAAATAATCTAATTGTGTCAGGATTTAAGAGCACTTACTACACCATGATAAAAAAATGAAATAGAAGCAAAACATAAAACATAAGGTATTCAAAAACCTATTCCTTCAGTCTCCCAAGTGTTTCATTTCCCAAGCCCTTGCCTGCCTTTCTCCTATGTCTCTGTAAATCACCAAGCAGTCTGGCTTTCTGCCACGTTTTCCTTCTTTCCTTTACACCAGCAACATCTACATTTTAACATCGGCTTCTGCTACTACTTACATTTTTTCTGTCTTTTATGTGCCTTACTCTCTATATACACACATATATGAAAAACAAGAAGAAAGAATAAAAGACTGAGCGATCTAACTGTTTTCTGCCTTTTTTATCCTGCTCTCCTCAGTCTCCTTTAGAACACTGGGGAGAAAACAGTTCAGATGCATATGATTTGGATGCATTTTTAACATAAATGGGATTTGGATTTTTCTACTCTGTTTTGGGAAAATGATTTAACATCCTTGTCTCATTTGAGATCCATAGAGGAAAGCTTTTAATAGCTTTCCATGAAATATATATCTGCTGTGTTTTTTTAAATTTCAGATTAGTGAAATTCCTTTTATTCCTAGTTTAGTAAAAGTAATTTTGAATAGATGTTGAATTTTATGGATGTCTTTTCTGTATCTGTTGAAAAAACCACAGCATGTTTTCCCTTTATTATATCAATGTGGCAAATTACTTTGACCTTTGAATATGAATGTAATAATGATGACCTCTTTTTTATTTTGGTATTTCAAAAAGTTGTCAATAAACTTGGATTTATAACCTTTATAAGTACTTTCAAAGAAGCAACATTTGGGTTTGTTAATTTGTTCTAAAAAACATCTTTTCTTTCATTTCTTTCTGTCTTTATGTTTCCTTTTTTCTACTTTTTTTAGTCTTAATTTGTGCTTTCTTTTCAAGTGTATCAAATTAATATTTAGATCAGTGAAAATTATTCATTACTTTTCAGCCTTTCTGCTTTTCTAATACATTTGTCAATGCTATAAATTTTCCTCTAAGCATGGCTTTAGCTACTTCCCAATGTTTTGATATGTCATATTTTAATTAATGATTTAATTTAATTAATGGCTATCACTACATTTTATTTAATTATTTGATCAATGGGTCATTTAGAAATACATTGTTTAGATTCTAAACAGGTATTTTCTAGTTATCTTTTTGCTATAGTTTCTAGTTTGGCAATATATTAAAAGAACAGATTCTGTTTAATTTAAATCCTTTGCAATTTGTTCAGTTTCTCTGGGTCTGTATGGGAGGTGTGCTCTGCATCCATCTCTGTGTCATTATAGAAACCAAGTCATTCATTATATTTTACCTGCATTTTCTTGATTACTATTTTTCATTTTGTCTTTTGTTCAGAAACTTTAAATTTGACACAGTCTGATTTGATTGATTTATAATTTGTATATTTTATTTTGTGTTTCAGGAAATTATTCCCTATCTTGACATCCTAAAGATACTCTAACACATTTAATTTTTTTTAAAGATTCATTTATTTATTTGACAGAGAGATCACAAGTAGAGAGGCAGGCAGAGAGAGAGGCGGAAGCAGGCTCCGCGCAGAGCAGAGAGCCCGATGTGGGGCTCGATCCTAGGACCCCGGGATCATGACCTGAGCCAAAGGCAGAAGCTTTAACCCACTGAGCCACCCAGGCGCCCCCACATTTTATTTTTTAAAGTTTCTATGATAGTTTAAGATAGTGAAAGAACTAACCAAATAAGATACCAAGCCTGCGTACATAAATCAGGACTGATATAAGTAAATTGATAAATACTGTCACTGTATCCAAGATCTATCCCCCCCTCTTTTTTTTCTTTTGATATCTCTTACCTCAGCTTATCTGTCTAACTTCAATTAGGACCCCTAGTAACAATAGCTAACATTTATTATTGATTATATTAGGAACTATGCTAGATACTTTATAGTCACATTTTATTTTGTTCTTGTGCCAATCCTGTGAGATAAGCATCGCTATCATATCTGGTTTACAAATGAGGAAAGTATCATGCTAAAAGTAAGGGATCTGGTAAACAAAGTTCTGCTGAGTTCAGGCAGCCTATGTAGGATCTGACCCTTAGTCTCTATGGAATGCTAAGGTCATTACTAACACACAAAGAATTATAGTAATTACTCTCTTTGCCTTTGGGATTTCTCTTGGTTCTGCTTCTCTTCTTCTTTCGTCTAGTTTCTAGTCCTTTGCTTTTGGTTTGAATTCTGACTTTTTACTTAGGCTCTTTTAATCGACAGCTCTATTTTAATGATCTGCTTGCCTTTGATTTAGCACTAACTTTTTATTGCTACCTACTACACCTGGCTCTAACTTCAAACTCTTGGGTTTTCACGCTATTCATTGCTCAGGACTCAATCTAATGCCTACATAACAGGGGATATTAAAGAAGAAATATGCTATACTCTTCCTGTAACTCTAGTAACTAGTGAAATATCCAATACCTCCTCCAAAAACCATTCCTTTAGTCATTTTTTCATGTATTTAATTTTTCTTCCTTTTTTTCCTCTCCTCCCTCCCTTCCTCCCTCCCTACCTTCCATCCTTAAGTTTATCAGACTTTTATCAATGTTAAGCTGGTCTGTTCTAAGCATTGGGCATAGAAGGATGAATAAAATATGTGCTTTGCTTTGTAGAGCTCATCTTCCAACAGAGAACAAATGTTGATGATAATCAGTGAAATAACATTGCATAAAATATTCTGAATTCATCATGGATGTTTTCATAAAAGAGGTAACAAATGAGCTGAACCTTTAAAGATAAATTTTTAAGAATAGGGAAGCGGTGCTGAGAACTAGAACTTAAATCAAGATGTGAGATTTCCACATAGTCCTTTAAAATTGAATAGAAGTAGTCTGAAAGAAAGAACTTAGATGATCCTGGAAAATGGGTTTATGATCTCAAACAAACAAACAAACAAACAAACAAATAAACAAAAGCCTCCCCCAAAACAACAACAAAAACCCCCACAAAAATAGGAAGTTTACTATGTTAAAATCTTACATTCAGGCCTTTACTTTCTTTATTCATTCTCTCCTTTTCTTTTTTCTTATTTTTCAGGGTGGTTTTGGTAACCACAAACCCGGTGACATTTTATCACTATACTCATATTTCAAATATAGCATATATTATAAAGTTGTATAGTCAAGTGAAACCCTAAGAAGCCACAATGTCCCCCACAAGATCTGAGCACTCAGGCCTACCTTCCATTTTATTTGTATAATCTGTCCTCAGTGTAGAGTAACTCAGTGAGTGATTTAAGTGTTTTATCCTTTCTTCACTTTCTAGGGACTTTTCTTGATAAGCCACCAAAGCATTATTTTAGAAAATTCAATTACTTTAGCCAGGTTGAAAAAAAAATAAGTCTATGTGTTGTTTTTACCTGTATATATCATTTCTACTGCATATCTTTTACATAGAAGAATGGCATCCAACCATAAATTTAAGCTTCTAAAATATTTTCCTTAATTATACTCAGTTTACCTATAAAATATGGCCTAGTCAAAATATTAAAAGTAATTCTGGTTTGTCATGAAGTTGTTAATCTATATATTCCTTAAGCTAAGGATGACTTCTAACTTTAAATTATTGAAACAGAATTGTAACTAATAAAAAATTACATTTGGGAGTGTCTGGATGGCTCAGTTGGTACAGCATGATTTCTGGGTCATGAGTTCAGGCCCCATATTGTGCTTAGAGCTTACCAAAACAAAAAACAAACAAACAAAAAAGTGATCTTTGTTCATGTTACTAAACTTTATCTAACTTCATATGATTTCTACTCTTGTCTATTATTTCTTTTTAGCTCTCCAAGAATTCCTAGCAATTTCAAAGAACACTAAGTTATCCATTCTTTGATCTAATATTTTCTGAATTTGTTGGTTAGCTCTTTATTCTAAATACAATCTTTTTTTTAAAAATTCAATTACTTTACAAATATGTGAGTTTTTTTAAAGTAGACAAATTAACAAAAAATAGAAAAAATGTATTGCACTCTACTAAATTAAAAATGACACAAACATTTTTAAAAGAAAAGAATCTAATGATCATCTTCAGATTCAGAGTTGTAAGTAATTTTTTTTTTGGATGATTATAAGAAGAGGAACTAGGTTTAATCTGTAATAGAAATGATTAAATTAGCTTTTAAATAGCATTGCTGAACTATGTATTATATGCAAAAATGAAGACTTACCCTTGTTCCTCTAAATTTTGAAGCAAAGGCAGTTTAAGAATAGTTCTGGCTTGGGTCTCCAAATTAAACACTTTTTTTTTTTTTTTTTTTTTTTTGCCAAAAGAGACTGCCCACCCCTCCAAAATAAAAAGCAATTTTACCTAGGATACTCTAGAATTGTCAAAAATAATAAACTCAGTGGAAAAAAATGAGTAAAACTTAAGAGTTTAGAATAAATCCCCAACCCATTTTGAAATGTCTCCTAAATATCTCTGATAGGTAATTGTGCAGATCACCGAACATATATTTTACTACATAGCTCTCAAATTGAAAATTTTAAACACTTCTCTGATTTCTAAGTATTATTTATTTAAAAATTATATGAATTTTTCCATTGTCTCTAATATAATAAAATAATCTCAAAATTTAAAAAATAAGTAGATGAGGTAACGATCAAAGATATAATAATTTATATTTCATTTTATTTATGAATGATTCAACACACTTTAATTTCCCTGAAATGTTTCAACATGTAAAGCAAAATAGCAAAACTGTTTTGTTTCCACAAAGAAGATGTATAAGAAAATTTTCGTACATGAAAAGTATGGAGCTACTTTATTATTGTAGAAAATTTTATGGCAAAGCAATTCTGATACTTGGTTGTAATGGTTGTCATAACTGAAAAATATATGCCATGTTGGTATATAGATCCAAAAGAAAAAATGCATTATTAATTGTGATTATTAAATTACGGAATTAAATTTCACCCGGTAATTAAGCAAAGGTTTTTGTTGAAGTTTATCCACTAAATCCCTGCCATCCTTGATGTCCTTGAGCTATTGCTGCACAGTAACTGGAGAATCACAGTTTTGTATCTTTGAAAATAATTTAAACTCTGCAGAAATTATATTGGAAAATTTAAGTTTCAAAAATCATGCTTATGCAAAAAAAGATGCTTATACATTTTTAAGGATGTCATGTCATTTGTGGCAAAGCAAAGCACAAAAACTAAAAACATTTTTATCCCTCCCTTTTAGTAGTGCTGAAAACTAATATATGCTTTTCTTTGTTGACCCCCTGTGTTGTGAAACTATCGCAGATCCTTCATGATACCTTCACCTCCTGATAGAGACAGAGAACCAGGCTCAATTCTTCTGTCAACTTCTTTCTAATTTAAAAATGGAATGTTCTCCTTTTTACCTCCTCTACTTAAGTGGACTGCCTTGAATGTCTCCTGCGGTGAGCACATCACACTTTATAGACCATTAAGTTAGGTTAGGGTTAGGGTTACAATTAGGTGGATTACATTTGCGGTTACTGTTTTGCTTGATTAACAGATTCTTCTATTGAATCACCATTTTCCCTCTCTTAACTTCTACTCTTAGATAGGTTTACTGGAAACCGTAAAGTCATGCCTAGATTGAGAATCTCAGGCTAAATGAGACTTTAGAAGTTATATGGTTAGATTTCCCACACAGCTCTAGAGTTGCCAGATTTACCAATTAAAAAAAAAAAACCAGGGAATCCAATTAAATTAGAATTTCAAATAAATAACACATTTTAATGTATAACTATGTCCCAAATCTCTATAAATACTTAGTGTCTCTTATTTTATCTGGCAACCCTAAATAGGTGACTGCTCTGTAGGAATTCTTGTGTTTGGGTAGTTCGCTTTCCTTTTTCCAAATGGAAAGAAATATTTCTTGGTAAATAGGGGAGTAATTGATTGTAAATGGAGTGTGTGTGTGTGTGTACATAAACATCATAATCAGCTATGATGACATTTTTTTTTCTTGCTCTTTGTTATAAATCGTAAATTATCTAATATCCTGACATGATAGGTCCTCTGAAACTTTATGGAATAAGAACAAAGATAATACAAAACCTGACTTTAAGGTCTTGAAGACCCATGCTTCACGTGCCACCATAAGGAAGATGTACTAAGCAATGTCAAGAGTCAATTAAGGGTACAAAACACTGGTGGCTAAGTTGGACAGACAGCATGTATTTTTGGACTTCTAGTCAAAGAAAGTTTTCTTCACTGGCCACAGAACATTCTCCATGCTTCCTAGTGGGTTTAACCTTCTAAGACATCAGTAGGTC
Organism: Mustela nivalis; assembly: GCF_964662115.1. NCBI lineage: Eukaryota > Metazoa > Chordata > Mammalia > Carnivora > Mustelidae > Mustela > Mustela nivalis. The sequence goes on from NC_139035.1 coordinate 38,867,046, forward strand.
CCCCGAGGAAATAGCTGGGGGGGGGAGCTATCTAGGACTTTGGAGCTTACCTTCCTTTTCAGTGCGCCACCCCAAATGCCTTGTCAACTTGATGCACAGAGAGAAACTCATCTTCCAAAGGCAGTATCAGTCAGTCATGGGGATTGGGTCTTCCCTCACCTCTGCCATTCTGCCATATCTTGAATAAGAGATGAGGGAAGAAAAAATTTAAAAAGCTCCTTTAACTTGAAGTCACCATTGAAGTACAGCTATTTACATTATGTGACAGATTGGGAACAAAAGTGGGCTTTGGAGGCATGTTAAAAAGCTATGACCCCAGTAAAAAAATTTCCTTAATTACTGGCACAGCAAAGCCCTGCACTGTGGAAAAACATCCTTGAAATCCATTAGTCAAAAGAAACATGACTAGAAGCTCCATTTTGTAAATATAGCATGCTTCTGGAATTACGGTAGCTAACCCACCCCTGAAGGATGCCAGTCTGGAGATAAGGGCAGGGTCAGATTCATGGTCCTGTGAATCTTTGTGGGAACAAGGCCCAGTGCTTCAAAAGGCTTCCATGCTTGATTTAAACCCTATTGTTATTGTCTTGAAAACCTTAATCATTTTCAATAAGGGTTTCCACAAGTTCATTTATTTTATAGTGGGTCATGGAAATTATGTTGCTGGTTCTGCACGGAGAAGAGAATTTTGGTCAGGGCTGTGACTTGTAACCAGAGGGCAGAGCTTTCCTAGGTACTGTGTTCCCTTTAGTAATAGTTCAGTGCCCATGTTTCCCATTATTGAGTGGGGAGTACCACCTGTACGCTATCATCCAAATCAGATCTAAACTTTGGATATTCATGATCACTTCTACCTATATCCAACTGGTTATTAGGACCTGTGGTTTCTATCTCCTACATATATGAAAACTTTATTGCCTCCTTTTTGTCTCTCTGCTAATGGCTTTCTTCAAGTTTCCTCCGGTCTTTCTTGGTCAATTATGCTAACTACTTCATTGGAATACCTGATTCTGGATCAATCTTACACTGTACAATTCATCTTCTATAACAAGGTCAAATTCTGCTTGCTACTGCTGCTTGTTTTTGTAAATAAAGTTTTATTAGAACAATAGCCATACCCATTAATTTACATCTCACCTATGGCTGCCTTTGTCCTATAGCAGCAAAATTCAGCAGTTGTAACAAAACCTGGCAAAAACTAAAATACTATGTAACCATTTCCAGAAAAAGTTCGCCAATTCATGTTTTATAGTTATCCCTAAATCATCTTCTAACTTGCATATTTCATCTTTCTGTTTCCCCATTTAACTCCAGATTGGCACTCCATTGTTCACATAAATTCTTAGCTGTTCAAACTGGCATACCCAGCTCTTTTTTTTTTTGTTTGTTTACCCAGTTCTCGATAGGCCTCTCTCTTTCTCTCTCTCTCTCTCTCTTTTAAGATAAAAGAGAATGATTCTTTTTTAAAATTTTAGATCTTATTTATTTGAGAGAGAGAGAGAGAAAGCATGAGCAGGGGGAGGGACAGAGGGAGAAGCAGGCTCCTGGCTGAGCAAGGATTCCTAATGTGGGGCTTGATGTGGGGCTCAATCCCAGGACCCGTGGATCAGGACCTGAGCCAAAGGCAGACACTTAACCCAATGAGCCACCCAGGCACCCCAACTGATAGGCCTCCTATTTATTTGGACTCTCTGCTAACAATATCTGGACCACTGTTTCCTACTGGAGTGGAGACAAATGGGTGGGAAAAAGAAGGAGGAAAAATGAAGTGGAAGGTTTATCAGGTTTACTTCAGAAGATATTCTTTAAAAAAAAAAAAAAAAAGATTTTATTTATTTGTCAGAGAGAGAGAGAGCGAGCACTGGCAGACAGAACAGCAGGCAGCGACAGAGGGAGAAGCAGGCTCCCTGCTGAGCAAGGAGCCCGATGCGGGACTCAATCCTAGGACGCTGGGATCATGACCTGAGCCGAAAGCAGCTGTTTAACCAACTGAGCCACCCAGGCGTCCTGTTCAGAAGATAAATTCTAAATGCCACCCTCTATTCAATGGCTTTTTGTGGGGCCACACTAATCTCAAGATTAATTGCCTCAATTAAAGCTAATTTATATTCAGGCTGCAAATACAATGTACCCAACAATATTATCTGAACAGAAGAAATATTCACTGAGGGAAAAAATATTTCCCCCAAAGGTAGTGCATTTTTATTAAAAATTAAAAAAAGAATAACATTTATTGCTCACTATGTGCCAGATGTTATCCGAAGCATATCTGATGCACACACTCATTGAAATTTTTAACAGTGCTGTCTTGCTGGTGGAGAATAGGAGGCTTGGAAGGGTAAAGCTATAATTAGTAGGCAATGGGGCCAGAATTCAAACTCAGGTGGTCTCATTCCTGAAACTTCATATTTAATTACTATACTTGTGTCCTTCTGAAACAAAGCACTGCTTTTCCTTGATGTGAGGTCAGGTTCTCTGGAAAATATCATAAAGATAAATAGTTCAGAATTTTATTACTAAAATGAAACACTACATTTTGTTTAGAATGACCTACATGAAGCTGGAAGGGCATTGGCTGTCTCTGATTGAGGAAGCCTATGTAGCCAGACAAATGGCCTTTTCTTATTTTATCTATTGGAAATTAAAGGTGACTAGGGGACTTTAACAAATTTGAACCCTCATGGTACAGGGGCCCTGGCTGACAGTTGACTTGGGTTTTCTTATTTATTTATTCTCATCTACTGATGAAAATAACATATTTTGTTTTGGAATGAAAAAAAAAAAAACTTGTCAAGTCCCATTAAACCAAAAATGATATCATCTCTGGAACTGAAATAAAGATATTAAATTTTATCATGTGCAACCTGGATCAAACTTTATAGTTGGACACTGATATTCAGCAAGGCAAAGATTCTTATTCAGGGTCACAGAGCAGAATCAGAAGTAGAACCAAAGGCTTAATAGACGAACCTGTGTACTTAGTAACTAGGTCCTTCATTCCATGGTTGTATATATTGTGGTTGATTGCTTGTAGCTTTTGACATCAATATAATCACTTATTAAAAACAAAATAAAACTTTGAGTCTGTGATAGTATCTGTTGTCAGGTATATGAGGTTGCAGTACTCTATCTCTTTAAATTCTTCAGAAAATCTACATCCAGCACATCATGTATGTGGTAATATCAAGTTCCTGATAATTCAAGTCTCTTAGCCTTACAATGCTTGTGTTGGTAATGTCAGTCAATTATCTTCTTTTTTTGGATCATGACCTCGGTAATTATACCAGAGACCGCAATTTTCCTCCTCTTCACTCAAAATGTCTCTGGTCCTCACTCTTCTTTTCTTCTTTCTAGTTTCCATAAAATGTAAGGTCTTTGGTATTTCTAAGACTGCATACCCCATTGCCTTTTCTCTTTGACTTCTTTTAAAACCTCATTTTGAAAGAGTCACTTTGTCTTTTTTTCATTTCCAACAACCTGTTTTTCTCTGGCCTCTTCCCATTATCTTGAAAACAAGCTCAGGTGCTCCTTACCATGGGAAATGCTCTCTTTCCCCCAACACCACCTACAGCTATAGCCTTATTGTTTTATTTTGTTTTTAAATAATTTCTAAATTTCTCAAAAAGTTCTCTGAATTAATTGTCCAGCATTCCTATGCCTTGTTTCCCCACCTCTCTGGTGAAATAGTTCCCTTCAAGGTCAACATGTTAACTAGACTCACTGTGGTGATCATTTTTCAATATCTATAGATATCAAGTCATTATTTGTGCACCTGCAAGTAATATAATGTTATATATCAATTATATCTCAATAAACAAAAAAGTTAAAACTCACTCTTGTCAGATCCAGTCGATCTTTCTTATAATTAAGCTTCTTCCACATGGCTGAAGTATGTGATATTTTTTTTCTTAAAATATTTCCTCTTCTGGCTTCTGTGACCCTGCCAGTTCCTGGTTTCTGCTTTACCTCTGCATTACTTCTCAGTTTTCTTATCTGGTTCCTTCTCTCTCTCTCACTCATCGAGCTCAGATAGTTCCCCGAGATTCTGTACTTATTTTTCTCATCTGCTTCTGCACACTCTTTTTGAATAATTTCTCCTGCCTTTCACAGCTTCACTTACCACAGTGGTTGAATTTCTGAGACACAGAACTCTTTGAGCAGCTGGCCAAATCTATGAACCCCTCACCCAAATTTTGACATGAGAATATAGCATTTGTTAAGCTAACGTTTTTTGATCACTTACTATGTGATCTATTATATCCTTGTAACAATCTCATGAGGTTGGGTAAGAAATTTGAGCTGGGTTGAATAAAGAAACTTACCAAAGATTCACACCTTCTACATTTATTTGGCTGGGTTTCAAACCTAAGCAGACTGACTATAAATAGACAGTTGACACTTAGTTCTGCATGCGTTGTGAGCAGAATCATGGCCTCGTGAATCTCTTTTAGGGACTCCTGAGCTATCATCATCAAGATGATGGTCACAAATTCCTATATCCTTAGCTACAGTCTGAATTCAATACATATTCATCTTTTTAAAGCAGATTTTATTGAGGAATAATTGCTATACAATAAACTGCACATACTTAGTGGACAAGTTAGTAAGTTTTGACATGTGTATATATCTGTGAAGCCATCACAACATTCAAGACAATAAACATATCCATCACCTCCAAAAGCTTTCTGAGTGCCCTTTGCATCACTCCAACCCACGTTGCTCAGAGGCAGCCAATGATCTGTGTTCTGATACTACAGAGCAATGTGCATCATCTGTTTTTATTTTATTTTTTAAATTTTTTAATTTTTAATTTTAATTTTTAATTATTTATTTATTATTTATTTTTATTTTTTAATTTTTAAAATTTCTTTTACTTTGTTCACATCTTCTATTTTTATATTAATAAAATCACACAGTATTTACTCTTTTTTCCCCCGAATTCATTTACATTGTATGTAACAGCAATTTATTTCTACTTTATTGATGAGCAGTATTCCATTGAGTCGATAGACCAAAATTTACCTATTTATTCACCTGTGACGGACATTTGGGTTGTTTCCTATTCAGGGCTATCACAAGTAAAGCTTCTATGAATACTTCTGTACAAGTCTTTGTTCAGAGTGGAGTAGTTAGAACATACAATATACATACATTTAATTTTCTAAGTGCCAAAGAGTTTTGCAAAGTGGCTGCACCATTTTACTAAAAATTTCCATCTTTGATGTATGAAAATTTGAGTTGTTTCACATCCTTGCCAATACTTAGTGTGATCAATATTTTTAATTTTACTCGTTCTAAGAGGTTTATGCTGGTACCTTGAGTTTTAGTTTGAATTTGGGTAATGACTAATAGAATTGAGCATATGTTCATGACCTTCATTGCCACCACATGTATTCTTTGTTGAGATGGCTCTTCAAATATTTTTTCCATTTAAAAAATTGGATTTTTCCTCCTTATTGTTTACTTTTTTTTTAAGATTTTGTTTATTTATTTGATAGAAAAAGAGAGGGATAGAGAGCAAGCACAAGCAAGGGGAGCAGTAGGCAGAGGGAGAGGGAGAAGCAGGCTCCCCATTGAGTGGAGAGCCCGAGGTAGGACTCCATCCCAGGACCCTGGGACTCGGACCTAAGCCGGAGGTAGACACTCAACCAACTGAGCCACCCAGGTGCCCTGCCCTTATTTTTGAGTCTTGAATATTCTCCAAATATTCTGAATGCAAATTCCTTATTATAACTATCATATTTTCTTTCAGTTTAACTTCTCATTATTTTGATAGTAATTTTTGACAACAGAAGTTTTAAATTTTGGTCAAACCCAATTTATCTTTTTTATTTTTAGATTTTTGTTTATTCATTTGAGATAGAGAGAGAACACAAGCAAAGGGAGGGGCAGAGGAAGAGGGAGAACCAGACTCCTAGCTGAGCAGGGAGCCCAACATAGGGCTCGATTCCAGGACCCTGAGATCATGACCTGAGCCAAAAGTAGATGCTTAACCAACTGAGCCACCCAGGTGTTCCATCATTTTTTTTCTTTTATATATATGTTTTTGATGTTGTATCAAAGAAATATTTCCCTAACATAAGATCATGAAGATTTTCTCCCATTTTCTTCAAGAAATGTTAGACTTTTCAGTTTACCATTTAGGTCTAGAATCCCTTGTAGTTAGTTTTTATATGTGGTGTGAGGTGTTCATATTGTGCATGTGATTATCTAGTTGTTCAAACACTGTTTGCTGAAAGACTGTGTTTTCTTTGCCTTTCCTCCTTTGCCCCAAATCAGCTGTCTGGTAAGGCTAAAAGTAAAGGATTCTTTCTTGACTATTATTCCATTGATCTATTTGTCTATCTTTATAGCAATACCATACAGTCTTCATTACTTTAGCTTATAATTAGTCTTGAAATCAGGTAGTTCTCTTTTGCTCTTATTTTTCAAATTTGTTTTGGATTTTCTGTGTTTCTTGAATTTTCATGCAAATTTTAAAACAAACAAGAGCTTATCAATTTATACAGGAAAACCCACTGGGATTTTTGAAAGATCAATAAGCCTATAGATCAATCTGAGGAAAATCACTATTTAAAAAAATCTAGTCTTCTGATCCATGAGTAAAGAACATCTCTCCATTTATTTAGATTTTCTTTAATTTCTCTCAGCAATGTTTTACTGTTTTTAATTTATAAGTAATAACCTTTGGTCAGATTCACCTCAAAGTCATTTTTTTATGCTATTGTAAATACTATTTTAAAAATATTTCAATTTCTGACTGTTCATTGTTAATATAGAAATACAGTTTTCATTTTTGTGTAGAGATCTTTACTTCTACAACATCTCTAAATTCACTTTTTTCCTTAGTAGCACATTGTCCGTCAGATCTTTTATGAAGATGATCATGTCTTCAAATAAAGACAATTGTATTTCTTACAATCAGGGTGGCTTTTGTTTAGCCGGCCTCAATGGCCAGAATCTTTCACACATAGAAAGGAAGTGGTGAAAGTGGACATCCTATCTTATTCCTGATCTTAAGGGGAAAGCATTTAGTTTTCACATTAAGAATATATTAACTGGGGGTCCCTGGGTGGCTCAGTGTGTTAAGCCTCTGCCTTCACTCAGGTCATGATCTCAGGGTCCTGGGATCGAGCCCCGCGTCGGGCTCTCTGCTCAGCAGGGAGCCTGCTTCCCCCTTCTCTCTATGCCTGTCTCTCTGCCTATCTATGATATCTGTCTGTCAAATAAATAAATACAATATTTAAAAAAAAAGAATATATTAACTGTAGAATTTTCACAGATGCACTTTATTAGGTTAAAAAATTTCCTTCTATTCCTTATGTTGCTGAGAATTTTTATTGGAAATAGATATCAGGTTTTGACCAATTGTTCTCTGAATCAATTAAGAAAATCATAGAGATTTTATTTTTTATTTTTTTTAACATGGGAAATTACATTGATTTAAAATGTTAAACCAACCTTGTGTTTTGGCCATAAACTCTGCTGGAATCCAATTTGCTAAATATTTGTCTAGTATTTTTCCATCTATGCTCATGAGGAATACAGGTCTGTTGTTCGTTTTTGTGTAAAGTTTTGCCTTGACTTAGTATCAGGATATTGCTAACCTAATGCAAAATGTTGACAAGTATTCCTTCTTTGACGGTCTTTAGTAGTTTGTGTACAATTGGTATAATTTCTTCCTTAAATATTTAGTGGAATTCCTTTTTAGTAAGATTTTTTAAAAAAATTTATTTATTTATTTGAGAGACAGAGAGAGAGAGGTGAGGAGGGGCAGAGGGAGAAGGAGAGAAATCCTCAAGCAGACTCCCTTCTGAGTGCTGAGCCCATTGCGGGGCTAGATCCCAGGACTCTGAGATCATGACCTGAGCCAAAATCAAGAGTTGGCCGCTTAACCAACTGAGTCACCCAGGCACCACTTTCTGGGAAGATTTTTAACTTCAGGTTGGATTTATTTAATAGATATAGGACTATTCTGTTTATCTATTTTTTCTTGAGTGAATTCGTTTATTACTTCTAAGGAATTTGTCCATTTTACCATTTTTGGCATAAAGCTTTTCGTACTTTTTTATTACACTTTTAATATCTATAAATTTTGTAGTGATGTCAACTCCTTCATTCTTGTTATTAGAATTTGTGACTTCTCTCTCTCTTTTTTTTTTTTTAACATGTTCTAACTGGTTGGAGCTTTATTAATTCTCTTGATTTCCTCAAAGAATGAGCTTTTTATTTCACTGATTTTTATTTATTGTTTTTATTTTTTTTTCAGTAATTTCTTTTCTAATCTTTATTAGTTTCTTTTGCCAACTTTGAGTTTAAGTTGCTGGGTTTTTTTCCCCAAGTTCCTTAAGGTTGATGTTATCAGTTTAGGACTTTTTTTCGTGCTATAAATATTTAGTGCTACAAATTCCTCTACATAGTTCATTCATGGAATCCCGCAAATTTTAATATACTGTGTTTTAATTTTTTAAAACGCTCCATAATTCTATTCTCATTTCAAAATGCTCTCTAATTTTTCTCTTCATTCTTCCTTCAAACTATGGATTATTTATAAATGTGTTCTTTAGTTTCCAATATTTATCAATATTCCAAGGATATTTCTATTGTTATTTCTAATTTAATTCCATGGTTCTCAGAAAACATATTTTAAAAGACTTGACTCCTTTAAATTTATTGAAGCTTGCTTTATGACTTGGAATATAGTTTATCTTAGTAAGTATACCACATGAAACTGAAAAACATATATAATTTCCTATTGTTGGAAGGAATATGTTATAAATGTTGATTAGGTCAATTTAGTTGATAGTATTGTCCAAGTATTCTATGTATTTCCTGACATCTGTCAACTTTTTTTTTAAGTCAATTATTGACACAGGAATATTGAAATCTTTAATTTCAATATAATTGAGATTATATCTGTGGATTGTCTCTTTCTTTTTGCAATTATATTAGTTTTTGCTACCCACATTTTGAAACCCGGTGATCATATGCATAAATATTTGGGATTGCTATGGTCTCTTGAAAAAAGGCATCCCTTCAATAGTATGAAATGATCACTTTTATTATTGATAATATTTCTTATTCTGAAATTGAATTTTTCTATTCTTAATATAGCCACTCCAACTTTTCTTTTAATTAGTATCATCATGGCATATCTTTTTTCCATTCCGTTATTTTTAAACCCTTTGTGTCTATTTAAACATCATTTCTTATAAGCAGTATATAGTTAAGTTTTGTTTTTATATCCAATATAACAGGTTTTTTTTGCCTTTTAAGTGGTGTGTTTAGACTATTTATATTTAATGTAGTGTTAATAATTAGAATTAAATATATTATTTTGCTAGTCACTTTCTATTTGTCTCATTTGTTTTTTGTGCTATTTTCTTCTTTGGTCTGTCTTCTTTTGAACTAATTGAGTATTTTGTTGTTGTTGTTCCTATTTTGTTGGCTTATTAGTTATCTTCACTTTTATTAGTGATTGCCTAAGGTAGATTGTATGCTTATTTAAATAGTTAAATTTTAATGACATGATATCACTTTATGTGTACTACAAGAACTTTACAGTAGTGTATTTTATTTATCCTCCCATGTCTTTTGTGATGTTGTTACATGTATTTTATTGTTACATATTTCATAACCCCCATACTACCTTGTTGTTTTTGCTCAAATAATCAATTACCTTCTAGATACATTTAAATAATAGAGAAAAACATGCATACATTTTCCCTTCTAGTTACCATTGTTGCTGATCTTCATTTCTTCATGTACATTAATATATTTATGCAGAGCCATTTTCTTTCTGCCAAAGTACTTTTTCTAATATTCTTTCTTTATTAATATTCCCTAATATTCTTTATTATTTTGGTAGTGTAGGCGTGCTGGTGATGAATTCTTCAGCTTTGTATTTCTGAAAAAGTCTTTTGCCTTTGTTTTTGAAAAGTATTTTCTTTATAGCATTCTCAATAGTTTTCTTTTCTAAATGTCACCATTTCAATAATATTATTTTCTCATATGTATTGTTTCCAGTGAGAAATCTGTGTTCATGATTAGCTTTCTGTGTGCAAAGTTCCATTTTTCTCTGGATGTTTTCAATATTTCTCTGTACCATTGGTCTTGAGCAATTTGATTATGATGTGCCTTACTATAGTTTCCTCCTCCTCCTCTTTCTTCTTTTTTTTACGTTTCATCTAACTTCTTGAACGCATGTGGGTTTATGGTTTCCATCAGGTTTGGAAATTTTTCATCCATCTTTTTCAAATGTTTTTTCGATCCATCCCTTCCTGAGGACTTCAATTAAATGCACGTTAGGGACCAACATCTTCAAAATGCAGAGTAGAAGAACCTGGTCTCTGTTCCCCCACAAAAGTAAACAATTAGACATCTATCCATGAACAAAAACAGCTTCAGGAGGGCTCAGAAGTTGACTTAAGATACTTTGGCAACACAGCAGTGGAAGCAACAATAACAACAAAACAAACAAACAAAATACAAAAATATCCCTGAGAATAACCATATAAAAAGGGAAGGAAGAACAACTTCATTTTCTTGCATTATTCCACCCGCCAGGCTGAAACTGCTCAGTGCCAAGAGGGAACTCCCTAGTTAAAGAGTCCCATGACAGGAAAGGGATAGTAGGGTGAGTGATCAGAATCCTGAAACTTTTGGGGGCGCTGCATGAAGGACTCACTTTAGTTTCACCTCACCCAGAGATCAGCAAAGCTGAGACAACTAAAGACAGTCTAGAACAAGAGGGCAGGGTCAACCAGTATTAGCCCCACAGTGGAAATGGCCATGGTTTCCCATGGCCTTCTCTGCAAGGGATCCCAGGAGCTTTAGCCACTGTAGAAACCAAATGCCAGCACAGTCATTTTGGACCCTGAAGGTTTCACTGTTGATGTTTTCTCCCATAAGTTTCATGTTCATAGGTGCCAGCTGCTTGAATACCTCCCCTATCCCTCCTACTACCCCCATCCCCCACTGGAGCCCAGGATTCACACAGACAGGCAACCCCGGCCTCTGCAGTTGCACAATGAGACACAAGTCCAGACCTTCACAGCTGACTGCCACTGCTGTGTGCACACTCTGGGCTAACCTCTCCAGCTATGAGCCTGCACTCTATTGTCCTGATTCTCATCCCAGACCTCAACTGCCATGTGTGTATCCCTGGAGAGACCCTGCTACCATGGTAGTGCTTACTAAGAGCCAGATCCAGCCCTGTCTCTTATCACAGACATGACCATTGTGCCTACCTGCAGCTAGCCCAACCATCTGTGCACTTGCACACCCCTGATGAGACTCCTGTTACTGGTTTTCTTTTGTGCATGTGCCATGGCAATAGCCTCCAGCCATGGGGGGTGGACACTGACAGCCCAGACCCCTACAGCTGTTGTGCTCTGGCAGTTAACCACTGCCCTTGCTTCTGGCCATGGCCTTTTTACTATATATGTCTGCAACCAGCTCTTGTCATTACACAGGATCTGCAACCAGCCCTGCAGCCGAGTGTGTGCACACCACCACTCAGGCCACACCACTGCTTAATTGATATGGATGTGTTCCTGAGGATTCCAACAGTCCTTGTAGCAAATGAAGACCTACCCTATGGTGCTTGCCAAGGCCCATGCAGTTGTTGATCCCAGCAGCCTGAGCCATTAAGAGATCACATAGGTTGAACCCAGAGTCACCAGACATACCACATGCACTTAGCACCTTACAACATTACAACATTAGACCCAGGATCACAGAATGCTCTAGTGTATCCCTATACCCAGAAAAAGGCCTTTCCTTACTGAACTCAGTGTAGAAAGACTGAAGAAGAAGTCTGTTTCTTCAAATAAGCAAATACTTGAACAAGGCTACAGAGATTGTGAAGAATTAAGAAAACATGACATCACCATAGAAATACAGTAAACCTTTAGAAACTGAGCCCCTCTCCACTAAAATAGAGATACAAGAATTGCCTGATAGAGCATTCAAACTAATTGTCTAAAAATGCTCAGAGAGCTACAAGAGAACACAGATAAACAATTTAACAAAATTAAGAAAACAATACAAGAGAACAATGACAAGTTCAAAACAGATAGGAACATGAAAAGGAGCTGAAGACTACGGTGGCTGAACCAAAGAATTCAATAGATGGTTTTGACAGCAAACTGGATCAAGTGGAAGAAAGAATCAGTGAAACTTGAAGACAAATTCTTTGAAATTATCCAGTCAGTGGAGCAAGAGAAAAAGAATGAAAAGGAATAAAGAAAGCCTACAGGATTTTTATGATGTTAGTAAAAGAAACAATCCATGCAGTTTGGAGTCCCAGGAGAGAGAAAGAAGCAGATAACTTATTTAAAGAAATAATGTCTGAAAACTTCCCCAAGCCAGAGAGATATTTAGAATCCAAGTTCATGAAGTTCATATATCCAGAAACAAGTTCAACTCAAAGACATATTTTTGGAGATATACCATAATGAACTCTCAAAAATCAAAGACAAAAAAATCTTGAAAAGAGCAAAAGAAAAGAAGCATGTAATTTATAAGAGGAACTTCATAAAAATAAGTCCGTCAGCTAATTTCTCAGCAGAAACTGTAAAGACTGGGACTGTAGGAAGAGATATTAAATGTGCTGAAAGAAAAAAATTGTCAATCAAGAATACTTTATTTGGTAAAGTTGATCTTCAGAAATGAAGGAGAGATAAAGACTTTCCCAGACAAATAAAACTTGAGAAAGTTTATCACCACTAGACCTGCCAACAAAAAATGCTAAAAGGAGTTCTTCAAGAATATATTTGCAATTCATATATCTGATAAGGGTTTAATATTCAAAATCTATAAACAACTCATACAAGAGAACAACAACACAAATAATCAGATTTAAAAATGAATAAAGAATTTGAATAGACATTTTTCCAAAACAGATATAGAAATAGCCAACAAGTACATGTAAAGCTGCTCAGCATCTTTAATTATTAAGAAAAAGCAAATCAAAATCACAATGAGATATCAGCTTACAACTATTAGAATGATGATTATCAGAAAACTCTTAAGAGGTAAGTGCTGGTGAGGAGGTAGAAAAAAGGGAACCCTTGTGCAATGTTGATGAGAATATAAATTGGTATAACCACTATGGAAACAGTATGGAGATTCCTTTAAAAATTAAAATCAGAACTACCATATGATCCAACAATCCCACTTCTGGTTATATAACCAAAGGTAATGAAATCACTATTCCAAAGAGGTATCTGTGCTAGGCATTTATTTTAGTTTTTTTTTTTATACCATTTATCTAATCTACCTAACCCATTTATATCATCTCCCTAACTTTTTGAATAAGTAAAATGCAGTTTTAATGACTATTTTAATGCTCTTGGCTGCTAATTCTGCCATCTTCATTAGTTCTGCATCAGTTTTAATTGATTGATTTTTATTGTCATTATCAGTCATGTTTTCCCGCTTTGCATATATGGTTAACTTTGGCTTAATGCCAGACACTTTAAATTTGCCTTGTTGGTGCTGGATGTTTTTATATTTCTACAATTTGCTGACTTTTATTCTGGATGCAGTTACTTAGAAATCATTTTGTATTTTTGAATCTTGCTTTTAAGATTTGTTAGGTTGGTCCAGATCAGCATTTAGTCTAAGGCTAATTATTCTCTACTACAAGACCTTTCTGAGTAACCTATCAATATCCTGTGATTTAGAATATTGTTCATTCTGATTGATGTGAGCAGACACTATTCCCAGCTTGTATGAATGCCAGATAGTGTTTCCTCTGATCCTCTTGAGTGGTTCTTTCCCTGGCTCTGAATTGTTTTCTCCCATGCATGTGCAGATCAGTATTCTTTTGAATATTTAAGAGGACCTTCTGGAATTTTTCTGTGTAGCTTTCTAATTTTCTGAAATTTGTCTCACAAACAATTCCTTCTGGAATTTTTCTGTGTAGCTTTCTAATTTTCTGAAATTTGTCTCACAAACTTTAGCTGTGTTGGCTTTCTCAGACTCTTGGTTCCATTTCCCTAACTCAGGGGATTTTCTCATCTCCACAGCCATGGCCAGTGGTCTCATTCAAGTTGATAAGCCATGGCAATTGTAGAGATTCCCTTGTTTGTCTCTAATCTTTTGGTAATTACTTTTCTTCATTGCTTAATGTCCAACATCCTGAAGATCTTTGTTTCATCTATTTATTTTTGTTTTTGGTGCCTATGAAGAAAAATAGAGCAAAGTAGGAGATAGAGATCATTGTGGAATAGAGTATAGATTTGGATAGGTTTCTTAGGACCCTATATGAGTGACTAATCTGAAGAAACACTGAAAATATTGAAGGAGTGAACCATGAGACTCTCTTGGAGAATAGCATTTGAGGCAGAGATATCAGAAAATTTTTATTTTATTTTTTTAAGGTTTTTTTCTTTTTTTAATTAATTTGAGAGAGAATGAGAGAGAGTGCACAAACACGGGGAGAGGAAGAAGATGACTCCCTGCTGAACTGGGAGCCTGACATGGGGCTGGATCCAAGGACCTGGGGATCATGACCTAAGTTCAAGGCAGATGCTTAACCATCAGAGCCACCCAGGCATACCCAAGAGATCAGCATATTTAGGAACAGTGATAGGAACATCACTAGCTTTCTGAGAGCAATGTAAAGGTCAATGTGGCTTGAAACAGTCAACAGGACTGAGATGAGACAAGAGAGATAACAAGGTACACAAATAATCTGAGACTCATAAAGAAAGGATTTTAGATTTCATTCTAAGTATTATGAGAAGCTACTGTAGGATTTTTAGGAAGGGTGTATGTTTAAAGAAAGAGATTTAACATTTTAATGGGCATTACTAGATCCTATGTAGAAAATAGATTATAAGGGGTCAGGAGTAGAATCTGATTTAGACAAGGATATTGACATTAGAGGTGGTAAAAACTGAGTCAGTTCTAGAATATTTTAAAGGATAAGCTGAATATTAAATGAATTATAGGGCATTAAATGAAAGGAGCATGAATATGGGGTATATAAAAAAAGAAAGGTGTAAAGATTTATTACTAAGTTTTTAGCCTAAATAATGGCTTTATTTATTATTATGGATAACAATGAAGAGAAAAGTTTTGGTGGGGAGAACTAAGTTTGAGATCAAGTAGGCAGCTGGATGTTCAACTCTTCTGTATTCACTCTTCTAGAGATATTGTAGAGTCATCAGCATACATATGTTGTATGGGGATCACTAGGTTGTGTGAAACTTAAAGAAGTCTAAAACCCGAGTTTTGATGCATTTTAAGATGTCATGGCTGGCAAATTGAGACTGAATCAAAAGACCAAGAAAGAGAAGCCAGCAAACTGGGACAAAAACCAGGAAAGTGTGGCATTCTGGACACCAAGAACAGAAAGTACTTCAAGAAATAGGGAGAAATCAACCATATCAAACATTACAGAGAGGTCAAAGAAGACAAAAACTGAGAATGGACTTCGGATTATTCAATGTACAGGTCTTCAGTAAATCTTCATTTCCTATTTTTTCTGCAAAGCCTCAAATACTGAAAGAATTTCATTTATTTAATTAGACAAAGATTCATGATGTGCTCACTCTTTTTACTCCTGAGTTTGGATGAAAATTTTGCTTTCCTTATTTGTTGGTGTTGAAATCAAGAGAAAATCAATGTTTTCCACTTTTTACTCACTAGGTTGTTGAAGCTTAATATGGAATCCAGAGCCTACCATCTTAGGGATATGTTCCTAGGAGGACTGCCTAATGAAGATCCTCCTAACAGCATGAGCAGTAACCTTGTGGGGGAAAATGTCACCTGTGTCTCCCAATGTAGACAGCCAGTCAGTGTTCTATTTAAAGTTTGTTTCTCTGTTTATTTTTAATATTATTTTACTATATATATACCCCCAAAGATACTTGAGATCCACAAGAACCTAAAGGTACACTATGATAAAGAATATACTCTGTTTTTCATTACATTAAAAATATTTCACTCCAACTATGATTAAAAATATAAGAACCAAGTTTCAAAATAAAATAATTAACTATAAAACCTAATATCTTGTTTGAGTTTTTTTACCTTAGATAATTTTTTATTTAAACACTAAAATGAATTGTAAAAGAAATGTCTATTAATAACCTCATTAATGTTCTCAATATTTTATGTGCTTGATTCAACATGTTGGTTTAATTTTAACTTAACAAATGCTGTTACCTCATTTAACCTACTACATTCTTTATATCTGAGTTGACTCTGGTCTGTACAATACATCTCTTGTTTATTTAATCACCTAAATGCCATTTAGGGATGTTTAAATAATCCATAAGTAATATATTTTCTAAATAAAGCAAATACTTTATTTATCAGACATGGTGGTGGCCTTGGGGTAAATGTCCTGTGAGAGTGTTTAAGGGTCAGAAACAGAGCAGAAGTGGGTATTTGGTGTAAATGTGTACTCTGTCCCGAGAAACAAGGGCCCTGCCAGTGACACTCTTTACCAACGAGAGCAACTCTTCCACAGAGGTGCAAGAAGCTAGCAGGCTCACTTGATATCTCTTTCTCTCAACCTAACAGAGGAAATATTCCAATTATCTGACTGAAAAGTAAGTAAAAGAAGAAAATGGAGACAAAATCTATTACTTTCAACCATAGAACTTCATATTTTTTAAATAAATGGTACTGAGGTGTTATAGGAGCCAGAAACTACATAATTTCTCTCACACAAGAGTGAAGGAAATAAGTCAAGTATGAACCTCTCTCCTGCTTTTTTAGTACTCTGATTCATGTCTTTTAAAAAAAAAAAATCTTACCCTCTGTGATGGTTAATTTTATGTATCAAATTCACTACCATAGGGTGCTCAGATTGAACATTATTTCTGGGTGTCTGTGAGGATGTTTCTGGCCGAGATTATCATTTGAAGCAGTGAATTCAATAAAGTAGATTGTCCTCCCCAAGGTGGGCGAGCATCGTCCAATCTGTTGAGAGACTAAAAAGAACAATATAGAGGAAGAAGGAATCCTTCCTTTTTGCTTCCCTGTTGAGCTGGGACATTTTACCTCAGACTGGGATTTACATCATTGGTTTCCCTAGTTTTCAGACCTTTGAACTCAAACTGAACTACATACTGATATTCCTATGTCTTTACCTTACAGACAGATACATAAATACACATATGCACATGTATTTATGTATGTATGTGTGTATGTATACATTCTTCTATTGGTTCTGTTCCCCTGAAGAACCCTGACGAATACATCCTCTATTTTATTCTTGAGCTTAACAAATAAAATAATGAGGCTAAAACATGGCCTCTGAGAAACACAATTTGTTATTAGATGTCTTATATATAAGTAGGGGATCTTTGTTGAGCACTCCCAGAATGGCTAGTCCTGATCTATATATCTGAGTTCTTAAATTAAGGGAGAACTTCCCTTAATGAGTTTTTGTTTAGATAGGATAGGTTTGTTTAGACAGTGGAAGCCAACAACCTCAGCATCTCAGACATTTAACAGAACTAAGTTCTATTTCTCATTCATACCACATGGACTTCTCCTCCCTGCCCATTGTCCTCATTTAGAGATCAGCTACGGATTTGAACCCATCATATGTCAGGGACTAGGGATCTCAGTGAATCATACATGGTTCTTAATGCTGCCACCCAGAAGTCACACGTCACTTGCACTCACATTTTATTGGGCCAACCAAATATGATGGTAAAACTATTCAGGCTTGAGTAGAGAACAACAAAACCACATTGTTAAACTAGATGGTGGTTCTTTAGGTTCATGATAGGGTTACCAGGCCCTGGTTAGAAACACAGCTGCCAATATCTTGGGGTGTAATAGTTACAAGTTTAATGATCCAAGGCCAGGAACAAAAGTCAGGAAAGCATTCTACAGAGAGAACCAAAAGTGAGACTTAGCTGGGATAGGTTCAAACTTCTGCTCTAACAAGATAGATTGAAGAGATACATAACAGGATCTCTCTAGAGTATCTAGAAGTGTATCTAGAAGTTTTCTACGCTCATCTCCTCTTCCTGATATTTATTCAAATGTTTATTCCAATGGACAATGAAAGTCTGGTGTTTTATAGCCTCTGCATATTTAGGTTCACGTCCTTACTTCAAAGAACTTCAAAGTAGGTAGATTCTGACACTTTTCAAGGTATTATAAAAACAGACATTTTGGCTATATACTTTATTTCTACCTTAAATTATATATGAAAATAATTATATCTAATCATCTATTTACATTCCCATAATAAAGGTGCTATGGCTATTGCTCTAGAGGTAGAATGATGAATATTTATTGAGAATGTTCTCTCTGTTAGATATTTGATATGCACTATGTCACTTGATTCTCCCATTAAGCCCGTGAATACATTATCACTAATTTGATATTCAGAGACTGTTTACCAAGTGCTTACCATATTCTGGGCCCTGTGCATTGCATATTTTAAATTGGTTATCTTATTTAATTCTCACAACAACCTTAGATTACTAGCTAGATAACTAGATACCTATCCAGGAAACAGAGGCACAAAAATATTAGGTAACTTTACCAAAATCTCAAAGTTAAAATACAGAGGAGTGGATATTTATATTAAGTTTGTCTGTTTGGCAAATCCTATTTCATTATATCAAGCTATGCCTTGTTTATTGAGAAAAGATTCTAAATTAAGAATAACTTTAAAAAATCTAGTTTATCCCATTACATGCTACCAATTAAAATTAGGTGAGTTGGACTTCTAGAGTTCTATTCATGACTTACCTGCTCTCTGCTTATTTTTCTGCCAGAATTGCCACTTGAGTGTTCTGCTCTCTATCAGCAAGAATTACTTCATAACTGAAAACTCTACCATCTATAGTTTCAAGCATAAATATATTTATTACTTCTTTTATAAGAAGTCTGGAGTAGGGCGCCTGGGTGGCTCAGTGGATTAAGCCGCTGCCTTCGGCTTGGGTCATGATCTCAGGGTCCTGGGATCGGGTCCCGCATCGGGCTCTCTGCTCAGCAGGGAGCTTGCTTCCCTCTCTCTCTCTCTCTCTGGCTGCCTCTCTGTCTACTTGTGATTTCTCTCTGTCAAATAAATAAATCTTTAAAAAAAAAAAAAAGTCTGGAGTAGGTGATATCAGTGTGGATTTGTCAAAATCCTGGGTTGGTGCTTTGCAATTCTGTAAGATTTCTTACTGCAACTACCCAGAAATAATATATCATTTCCACTTATATTTTATTGATCCAAGCAAGGATAGTGGCAGGACAATTGCTCGAGTAGAGGCAACTAAACCACATCATTAAAAAGGTGATGGCTCACAGCTCCAACATCAAGGGGGCATGGGTAGAAAACAAAGGGGCATTAAGGAAGAGCAAGGGAAAGAAGACTGAGTGGGAAAGAGAGATCTTTTCTTGCCTTCTTCTATCAGGTAAGAAGCATCTTTACAGAAGATGATACAGCAAGAACATGCTTTCACTTACCTCTAATTGATGATAACAAGTCCACATTGCAATCCTTGTCTACAGTGGAGGCTAACAAAGGATTCATGGCTTTTTAAAGATTTGTTGTGGTTCATATTTTTCAAAAATCTGTTGTATTTGGTGAGAAAGGGTGAAAATTCCCTGTATGTAGTGAAAAGGGGAGAGGAGTTAGGGAACCAACATTAGAAACTGACTGCCACTCACCTCTAATCTAGTATTAAGTTAATAAAATATAGTTTATTCGTTCATCCCTAAAATTTACACAGTTTCATTACCCAGTTTCAATACTACCTTCCCTTAAAAATTCAAAAAATTGTATCATCCAATTTGCCAAAAATTTCTTCTAGTTTTAATATTTTATTTAATCCCTGCATTAAAGTGCCATTAAATTAACATTTCATTTCAGGGCAAAGAGCCTTCCAATTCTGAAACTTTCTATCTTCAAATCTCATCCCCACTCCTTTCCCACCATCATATTCAAACTGGTGGTATCAAGTCCTGTCAAGTTTACACCAAAATTATATTTGCAGCCTGTCCATTTCCTTCTACTCTTAGCATCCTTATTTCTGGGCACCATCATTTCTCATTTTGACGACTGCAATAGCGTCCAAGTCGATTCCCTCACTTCTGTTCTAGATACCCTCTAAGACATTCTTTGCAGAGTAAAGAAGATTTAAAAATGTAAGTTAGATTATATTGCCCCTTGCTTAAAAATCTCTTCATGATCATCCTATTGTGTAACTTACAGTCCTTAATATGGACCACACCCTGATAGACTGAGAACTTCTTGAGGAGAGAGACTGTATTTATCTTGCTCATATTCTACATTTAGCAAACAGAGAAGCATCTATTATTTATTCAGGTGTGTGTATTAGATGAAAGAATGAATGCTAGAATTATAAGTTACTCTTATCATAGTATACAGAAGATTTATACTAGGAACATTTTGAGCAAGTTCTTCCTTTTTATAGAAAAGATATTCCAAAGACCCCTAACCATTTGGATAATGGGATCATACAGCCAAATGAGACTAAATAGTATTGACTGATTTCAACCACGTTAACAGTGAAATAATGTATATGAAAATATAACATATCTAACTAATAGGGTATTTTCAATTCTGTTATTTTATAGCATCTTCCTACTTTAAGTGTCAACATTTTGTCTAAAAATAGTTGGATCCACCATTTTACTGTCTTAAAATGATACTTAATATCTATTCTTTTTCCATTTGACTATGTAAAGCAAATAAGATAGTCTGGCAGCAAAGAATCCTCTACTATGAAATAATATGTCTAGGGTACTGAACAATTTAACTTGACCATAAATACATTTCTACCTTTTACAAGTAATATAAAAATTTATTAGTAATGTCTTTTGTATCAGTTTCCATTTATTCACATTAGATTATTAATGCGAATCTTACCAGCAGTTAATGCATTTTTTGTTGTTGTTGTTGTTGTTCCTGGTCCTATATGATGATTTTCTTCTTTTTACATCTCTCTGTTCATCTTTTCTGCCTTACTCTGATCTATATCCCATGCTAAGCCAAAACAATTCACAGGGATGGTAATTTACCTCAGAAAGCATACACTCATTAAAGATGATCTCTTATCTCTCCATACTTACTCCAAAGTCAGTCATTTAAAGTACAGAGTCTTAATTAACCTTGAACTCTACTGTTATAGTTATGCTGTTTCTGTTCATATTTGGTACCTCACAGATCCAGGCAATAGAATGCTGCCAATGGCAGTCACTAGTTACATAATGCTTATAAGCAAGCTTGCTTTCTTTCTTAAATCTGCACAGTAAAAGAGCTTTTACAGAGACAAACTTTTGTTTCTGATGTCACCCAGAAAATTCTCTCTGATATTACTCGGAAGCCCCTCATTCTACTTAATTTCACCTATCGCATGATGAAATTTATACTCCATATCACACTCCAGTTCCTAGAAAAAGTAACAATAATTAAAAACTATCTGCTTATTGTTCACTGGGCTCTTACTCTATAATTTTTACACTTTATTGTGTACTAACAAAAATGTCCTTTACAATGAAAAGTTATTAAATGTAAAATATTGTATTTTTCAATGTCACTATTTCCTTTGATTCTGTATTATTCTATTTTTGTAATTATTCCACTTGTTACATATCAATGCTGATTCTTTCCACCATAGCTTTTCTTATGATTGATATATAGCAAATGGCCCTAGTTTAAGGTTTTTGTGTCAAGAATAACGCTTGTAAAGTGCAATAGGTAAGCTCTATTTTAATCCTTTACTTGAATTAGATCAGAAATTACTAGTTGCATTGATAATGACACCATTTTATAACATCAAAATGCACTTAGTGAAAAATACTTTGGGGGGGGGTGTCTGGGTGTCTCGATTGGTTGAGCATCTGCCTCTTGGTTCAGCTCAGGTCTTGATTTCAAGGGTCATGAGATTAAGCCCCGTGCAGGACTCTGTGCTCAGTGGGGAGTCTGCTTGAAGTTTCTCTCCCTCTGCCCCTCCTTTCTCAAATAAATAAATAAATCTTTACAAAGAATATATTTTTAATGTATCATATGTACTAGTGATGTAAAAACCACATTAATTAATTTAATTTTGGAGAATTTTATGTGGTATTGTTTGACAGTTGTTGCCCCGGCAGTATTTTATATTTAAATCTTAAGTCATCTGGCTCCCTATTGTCCAATATTGTCAAATGTACGATTGACAAGTTCACCTCATTTCATGGTGCAGCTTTCCTCTGAAGCTCTCTGAAACACAGAGGTCCTGGACCTGATCAGAGAAATTGAGAGGACTATGTGTATCGAGTCTGTAACGACCAGAGAGAATTGTTATTTCTCCACTTATTGTTTAAATCACTCACAGAAAATGAAAACCTCTGGTGTGCTACTGCATGGGTTTCTCCATTTCCTATCTCTCGGGATATTTGACAAAACTTTAAAATTAAGCCTATAAGAATTTTCCTTTCAGGGGCAAAAAGAAAAGCCATCTGATTTTGTGGTTATCATTGTTTATAGTAGTAAATGTGTAACAATCCTAAAGTTCCAGTACATAATCCAACGACAAGTACTCACTCTGTGCTGCCTCAGATCCGTGGTTCTCAATATTACCCGCAGACAACACTGGGCAATATCTGGAGAGAATTTTGGTTGTCACCCTTGGGGGTGAGGGGAGAGGTACTACCGGCGTCTAGTGGGGAGAGGCCAGCGGTTCTACTGAACATCCTTCGTGCCCAGAAACGTCTCCACAACAAAGAAAAGCAGACCATAATGTAAATAATGTAAAAAGCCCTTGTTGGATTGAAGGAAATCTATCGTTTTTTAAAAGTCATCAGAATGTGAAATTTCTGTGGAAGAAGTTAATTCTAAGAATACATCTTTTCTTTTTTAGAAATATCTAAAATTCCCATTGTTGAGATCGAGATGAAAGCTGCTCGGTGACCCACTCTGACAGATAGGGAATAATTTGGTGGAGGTGACAGAGTAGGGGGTATTTGTGGTGACTTTGGTAGTGCACAAACACAAAGCACCCCTATGAGCTGCCTTTTGAAGAAGGAAAAAAAACTGTCTCTCAAGCAGAGTGTATGTAGCTCATTAGTTACCTAACTGGACTCTCTGTTCTTTTTAAGAGAAACTTCCTCTGGGGTTGAGAGGGGGGGGGAGGGGGCACTCAAGGCATGGGAGGGGGTGGGCAGTTTGCAAGTCTGAGGAATACAAATCTTTGAGGTGACTAAATTAAAAACATGCTATGAAGCTATAAACTCACTACCGAAAACTGTGGCCTCGGGTCAGAGTCCCTGCAGGAGAGCGGTTTCCTCAATGCCTGCGCTTGTTAACATTTTCTGTAAGGAGCAGCCCAGGGCTAAGTCAGCTCTAAGCAGGACTCTGGAAGCCCACATCAAAAATGACAACAGGCGGGCCAGTGTGATGAGGCCTCGGTGGGAGGTTCACCCTGTGTGAGGATTCTGTCCTGGCACACCCCGGGAGAGTCGCAAGGACAAATGTAAATGTTCTGTTTCATTGAAAATCACTTTGGATTATACAAAGCCTATTCTTTTTCACTTGAAAAGCTACCCATTTTTGCATTCATATGTGCAAGAGATGATTGTCCTTGGGCCACAGAACTACCCAGTGACAATTCCTGGGCGTGTTTTCTCCCCGCAGTTGAGATGGCGTGATTTCACAGCGCTCCGGCCCGGTTAGCATCGTGGATAACCCGGCATCCTTCTTCGTTTCTCCGGGGACTTCCTAGCTCTGGGAACAGAAGACAAAGAATGGCGTCATTTACCTGTGTGAAAAGAAAAATGGTTTTAAAGCAATGCCTGGTAAAAGACAATGTTCTCTTCCCGGTGTATTTTATTTATTTTAAAAAATTCCTAACACAATTCCTTGATTTCAACAGGGGGAAGGGAGGGATGATGGCTGTTTTACCTCCTCTCTGCCCCCTCTGCCCCACTCCAGGACAATCGGCACTATTTGGAGACATTTTTTGGTTATTGGGATTGGGGTTCTTACTGGCGTCTAGCAGGAAGAATCCAGGAGTGCAGTTGAATATGCTGCAATGCTCAGAACAGACTTTCCCAACAAAGAATTATCTGACCACAGTATTGACAGGACAAGACTGAGAAAGCCAGGCCTAATCCAATGTCAAGGACATAAATGGAACTCAATGCTAAATATTCCAATTACTTATGAAGGAAACTCAGTAAGATTGTTGGGAGTGAGAAGATTTTGCATCAAAATCTCTGGACCTTTTAAAGATAATCATGTAGATTTTGAGCCTGGAGTAAGTTGAAAAATATTTTCAACTCACACCTATTCAGGCACACCACTTCAAGAACACCTCTCTGTCCAAAAAAAGAAAATTAGTTTAATTATAATTAAGTTATGAGTAATAAAGTCCTAGAATATCAACCTCAATATAAAGAAATATCAGGAGTTCATAAATGAATGAGTTATCTCTTTTCATGTAACTGGATATGGCAGGTTTACCCATACTGCCAGCAATGCCACATTTAAATCCCTTTAGTCAGGTGCCTGGGTGGCTCTGTCACTTAAGTGGCTGCCTTTGGCTCAGGTCATGATCCCAGGGTCCTGGGATTGAGTCTTGCGCTGGGCTCCTGCTCAGCAGAGAGCCTGCTTCTCCCTCTCCTCTGCTGTTCCCCTTGCTTGTGATCTCTCTCTCTCTCTGTGTCAGATAAATAAATAAAATCTTAAAAAAATAAATATATCCCTTTATGTCATAATTATTGCATTAAAATTGAAAGTCACAAAGGCTCCAAACAGACCTAGACTATTATAATTTCAGCACACCTAGGTCAAAACTCAAAGCAATAAATACTAACTTACAAATATAAGGGAATATCACATATTTGTTGTTTTCTTTTTAATATCTGCCTGCATTTTCACATTGCAAGACTGAGTATAGAAAAGCCAGAGGCCTGCGATGAAAATCATTTTCAAAATACTCATTCTAAATCATTTTGACTTCAGGCCTGTGCACTGTTTTCCTGCACCAAATTGTTGGTCTTTATCCTATAAAATATAAAACTCAGCCTCCACGGCTGGATTCATTATGAATTATGTAAATGCTCTATTGTTGCAATCACTTAGGTGGTCAGCATTGGTTACATGACACAGTGTTCAAAATATGTACTTTATGTAATTCATCATGCACTTGGCATTTTCTTGCCTTTAAGTGTTTCTATTTTCTTTTATATTTGGAAGTGCTAAAATAAACGAGGCACATTTTCTGCCAAATTTAGCAAGCTCCCAACTAACAGCTTCTTATACACTGTATAAATAAAGTCTTTGTGCCAATGAGAGATGTACTTCGCAACTTTCAGATTTCTACAGGTAGAAACACATGACTTAATGCTTGAAGTCCTCATGCCTGTCAAATCAACCTGTGCCATGTTGGGTAAAGCACATGACAGCACTTGCTATGAAATTTTGCTATTTTTAATATTGTTCTCACTAAAACCCCTTTCAAGATGCATTGTTTTATTAGATGAATTTAGGAGCAGCCTTTGAGCTATGATCATGGGCCATCTCTATGTGGAGATGGGTTAACATCATAACCATCTCCACACCAACTGCTCTTACCATCCACAAAGAAAGAAGGGCCACTCCAATTAAGTCTGATTAAATGAAAAAGACAATTACAAAACCTTTCTTTTAGATAGTACCTGGAAATGGCACTCTCAAAATGTGATTCAACATCCACATTGGACAATAATTAGTCATTAGCCATTAGCCTATGGGGATACTATCACTGGGCCTCAGTTGCCTTCCATGTAAAATGAAAGTGCTGCATGAAACTGTCAACTCATCTCATTAAGCATATCCCTTAGAAAATCTTATCCTTTTAAAATAGTTGAGTTTTTGGAAGAGCTATTTTAAATTTGATGAACTATTGCCATTCTTGATGTCATTATATGCACAGCTGAATGTCTAACAGATAATCTCAACACTTAAAGCTCTTAAAATGGTTAGTGTTTTTTAAGTTACTATTTGAAATTTTAAGGCCTCTTTATATTTTTAAGAGATCGAGAAAATATTTTATATGTACTATTATAGACATTATTTGTGTTCATTTCTAAAAGGAAAACTGCATTGGTTTCTTTACTCATAAAACGTGAGCAACTTATTTCAGGCTTCCCGCAGAGCAAGGAGCCAGATTTGGACTCCCATCCCAAGATCCTGGGATCATGACCTGAGCAGAAGGCGGAAGCTTAACTGACTGAGCCACCTAGGCATCCCTTGAACAAGAATTCTTATGATTATTATGATATTATTGATTTACAATGAACTACTTGTTATTATCAAACACAACACTGCTATTTGAGAATCATTGTATGTATGGTATTGTCATAAAGAAAGAGAAAGCCGAAAATAAAAAGCAAAACAAAACCAACCAACCAACCAAACAAACAAACAAACAAAAAAGGCAGAGACTCTTAGGAGCTTTTGGTTTAGATGGGAAAAGCTCTTATTGCAGCAAATATTGAAATGTGTTTAATCACTAAGTTTCGTTGTATTTGCAGAAGGACATAAAAAAGTGAACACATGGTTTGTTGAAGTCCCTTCCCTCCATCTTATAAGTCTTTGTACCTCTCTCCACCATACATGTACCCAAGAAGAATTGTTAGCTAACCGAAATCACCTTACTGTCAAGTGCACACCATGGCCAAAAGGTGTCTGTACTTCAGGGGACCCAACCTCTACCTTCAGTGTGCACTGCTCTCTGTTATCACTGCTCATTGGAATTCTAGGTGGCAGGCTAAGGGTTGGCCAAAGTTTCTTCTCAATCGGAACCTGAAAAATAACAGGATTGGAGGAGATTTTTTCAGCTTCTACAGCACATTTATTTTGTAAAGGGCAAAAGAAATCTCAGAGGGAATTTGGAATGAAGAAAAGACAGAGGTTAAAGCTCTAGCCAATATCAACAACCCCAAAGCTCTCACAGAGTAAGTCTGAAAAGCTTAAGGCCTGCAGAGGGGGATTGAGGTGGGGGATGATGGTAAACTAGCCCAGGTCACATGGTCCCCCATTCACATCTGTGCACACCCTGATCTATTCCTTTCCAGTCTTTGGGTCCGAAGTCTACTCACTCTTCTATTATCAGGAAAACTCTTTGTCTTCACAAAGGAAGAGATCTCAGTCTCAGGGTCCTTTATGATTCTGGCAGTAGAGGATTTTCTTTATGTTCCTTTTCATATTGAATATCCGTGCCCATTACAAAACAAGTAAATTCTCTTTTGCTGGCTGTTCTTTCTCTATCTTCCCCATATGTAGACCCACATGGGCCTGTGCTTAGTGAATGTTTTCCTTTTTTTAATTCAGAGTCTTTTAAAAATAAGGATGTTTGGGGAAGACTTGTCATTACCTTCTGCACATGGCTAATATATTTATAATAATATGAACAAACTGCATGCAAATAGGGACTTGTGCATTTTTGCCAAAATACTTTTAGTATAAAAAACAAAAAGAATATTCACTTGTACTCTCATAATTTAAACTCCTAAAATTAGCCATTTTAAAAAATAGTCTATTTTCCAAAGATTGCACTATTCTAATGTTCATGCTATTTTATGTTTAGCTGGCACTATTTAAATGTGTGAAGTAAATTATGTGGAAGAAAAGCAGATGTATTGGTGAACTGTTTTCTGACAAGCTTTTCATTTGGATGTCAAGAATTCAGGTCATTTGGGGAGCTGACAATTCTGTTACTTGGCAGCAATTTAAAAAAATATTTTTTTCCTAAGAAATTGTAGTAGCTATTTTTGGAAAGTGCCCACGTTCTTACAGAAAGCCTGTCTTTGGAACATACGTAAATTCAGTGTGACCCTCCCACTTTTCTTGATTTTTCTTTTTCTTCTTATTTTTTCTTTTTCTTATTTTTCTTTTTTCTTACTTTTTTCTTATTTTTCTTTTTCTTATTTTTTTTCTTTTTCTTCTTATTTTTCTTTTTCCTTTCATGGTAGGAGCCTAAAGCTTTTATGATCTGGTGGCTCCTCTTTATCAAAAGAAATACAGAAAGATCTTAACTTTGCAAATGTCACTAAAGTATACAACCATGTAAACACCTTGCTAGGACCCTGAAGGGGACCTGTATAGGCCAGGAGCCCTGAAACCCACTTTAGTAGTTTCTACATAATTTCATTGCTGCTTTATTCCTGGACTTATGCACAGTGGGATTTAATAGTTGCCTGTTTTTCTTCCAGGTGACAGAATGCTCATGAACAGGATACTTACCTGATTCCACAAAATTACTGTGAGATAAACACAAGGATTCTGATATAAGAAACTCTCTTCCTAGGGTGCCTGGGTGGCTCAGTTAGTTAAGCCTCTGGCTTGGGCTCAGGTCATGATCCCTGCATAGGGTTGGGCTCTCTGTTCAACAGGGAGCCTGCTTCTCTCTCTCCCTCTACCGGCTGCTCTGCCTACTTGTGCATTCTCTTTCTCTCTCTCTCAAATGAATAAATAAAAAAAAAAATCTTAAAAAAAAAAAAAAAGAAAGATACTGACTTCCTGATGTCTAGACTGTATATGACTCTTCCTATCTCCCTTTTTCCTCTCAGCACAATCCACATCTAGCCAAGTGATCTACTTATTTTGTTGCGGGCAGATATCAAAGGAGTCTGGTTGGGTGGGAAGTTTCTTTATCTTGGAGTATGCTCTCAAGTCTCAGCTGATTCAGTTCTGGATTCAACCCTGATATGTGTTTGGGAAGTATAAGTAAAAACAAAATCATCTTTGAACCCAGAAATCCTCTACACAATGTAGTAGAACCCCCCCCCCCACTTTTATTAATGAATAAGCATTAAACCAGACTGTGACGTGTGTTACAAACAATCCACTAAGAGATTGTGATGACAGAAAGAAATCTCATTCCCTAATAGAGGCATACAGATATAATCCATTACATATACATTTTCAAGATTCAAGATAAAAAATAACTAGTCCTCATGTAAGAGAAATTTGAAGTCAGGGCGCCTGGGTGGCTCAGTGGGTTAAAGCCTCTGCCTTCAGCTCAGGTCATGATCTTGGTCTTGGGATGGAGCCCCGCATGGAGCTCTCTGCTCAGCAGGGAGCCTGCTCCCTCCGCCCCCCACCAGCCTTTCTGCCTACTTGTGATCTCTGTCTGTCAAATAAATAAATAAAATATTTTTTAAAAAGAGAGAGAACTTTGATAGTCACACATAGTTCATCCTAACTTCACCACAACTGAAGTCACTATCTATGGCAACTGTTTCGCTTTATTCAGAGGAGAAACAAACTCCTACCACCTTTATGACCGGAGGTAGTTTTGCAACTTGGAGCAGGATACCAATCACAGTTAGGTTACTACCCTCCACAAAAACTGAAGATAGAGATACAATCTCCCTTAATGTTTACATTTCCAAATGATGGCTCCCAGGTCTGTAGGAGGGTCCTGGGTCATAAAGTTAACAAAAGGCCCATCTACTTTTCAAAAGGATATGTATGTGCATTTTAAGGAGAAAGTACTAAAAATAACAAGATTTCTAGGGTAAATACTCTAGGAAAAAGGGTGGGAGAAAATTGTTTTTCTTATTTTCAGTAGGAACGATTAAGCCTTATATATTTAATGCATATTTGCTCTTACAATGTCTGACAAAAAATATAGGTCAATGATAAAGGATTTTGTTACAAGTGTCTCAATCATCTGTTGCAAAGACTTGTCCTATTGAAGCTTCCCTTGTCTAGATGTTGTTTTTCTTAGAGGTTTTTTGGTTTTGTTTTGTTTTGTTTTGAGAAACAGAGATTATGAGTGGGGTGGGGAGCAAAAAGAGAGAGAGAGAGAGAGAGAGAATCTTAAGCAGGCCCCATGCCCAGTGTAGAGCCAAACACAGGGCTTGATCTCATCACCTGAACTGAATTCAAGAGTTTGACATCAAACCAACTGAGCCCCTTCTTAGATTTTTTTTTTATACCAATTATTTCCAATGATTTTTTGATATTAAAAACCAAAGTAATGTATATATTTTTTGCTATACGCAATGATCTTTTTTGACCCTGTACCATGTCTGTATCTTTGTAGTTCTATAATTCTATAGTTATAAAAAAGAGGACTTAGTACACTAAGTGTCAGTATTTGGTGACAAAGTTTTGTAGTTCCTACCCCTGCTATGACATTCTCCAACTATACAATGCTGTTGGAGATGTCTTGCTGCACAGAGTTCCCTATCTACTTGAGAAAAGCATAGAATCCATTTAAAACTATTCAAAAAACCATTATAATTTGGCTCTCACCTTCAGTAATATAATGCTACTTGATTAAAACATGTGGCACCCCTTTCTTAAGCTATATATTTTTAAGCTTTTTATAACATTTCATAATATTGATCATCATTTCCTCTTTGAAACTTTGTTGTTAGAATAGAGAGGAACACTGGAAATAATCAGACCATGTTTCTTGTGTTAGAGATGAGGAAAAAGTGGCCACAGAAGATGAAGAGTCTTGTCCAAGTTCACATACTTAGAAAGTATCTAGACACAACTTTCGCAATTCTAGTCTCTTCTTAATCTCCTCCAGAAGATGCTTTTTACTTGGCAAGAAATAAGTGTCAGTAAAGTTTCTTTCTTTCACCTTTGCTTATCTATTACCTCATTCTACCAAAAGGCTTCTATGATCAACCCTATGTGACTACAAAAGACCATAGATATAAGAATAAGACAGCTTGGATTTAAATCTTTGTTTTGTTATTTCTATTAACTTGTAAATGTGTCACACTGACTTGCACAAGTTTAGGGCCACTTAAAGGATTTGTAAATGCAAATTCTGTCAGTGATGAAGGAGACAATATAAATGAATTAAGTTGGTGTATAAGACAATATTAGATACTGAAAATCAATATCTAAGCTTCCATTTCAAGAAAACAGAAATGGATTGGCAAGTTAAATTGAAGTAAAGTACAAGAAAGGAAAAAATAATATATACATAAAAGCAAAAACCAGGGCAACTAAATACAAAATAATTGTATGTGAGAAAATAAACAGAACACCCAAAACTGGTTCTTTAAAAAGATTAGTATATATTTAGAAAAACTAATCAAGAAAAAAGGCAAAGAAGATAAAATATTAACACTGATAATTTATAAGAGTATCACTACAGATCTTACAAATTTAAAATTTTTTTCCAGTTCCACTGAAATACAGTTTAACATATAACACATTAGTTTGAAGTGTACAACCTAATGATTTGATGTATGTATATGTAGTGAAATAATTACCGCAGTAAGTTTAGTTAACATACATCACCTCACATAGTTATAATTTTGTTTTTTTGTGATGACAACTGTTAAGATCTATTTTGGTAACAACTTTAAAATATACAATACTGTGCTGTTACCTATAGTTACCATTCTGGACATTATATCTCCAGAACTTACTACCTTATAACGGGAAGTTTGTACCTTTTGATCACCTTACCCATTTCACCCACCATCACACCCATTCTTCACCATCCTATGTCATAACCACCAATATCTTTTCTATATCTGTGAATTCAAAGGTTTGTGTGTGTTTGTGTGTGTGTGTGTCCATGCAAATGTGTTTAGAGTTTACATACAAATGAGATCATTTGGTATTGTTCTCTTCTTTCTGGCTTGTTTCACTTAGCATAATGACCTCAAAGTTCATCCATGTTGTTGCAAATAGCTAGATTTCTCTCTTTTTCATAGCTGAGTATGTATGTACATTTTGTATGTATGTGTGTGTATACAGACACACACACACACACACACACACACACAAACATACCACATTTTTTTTTAATCCATTCATCCACTGATGGACACTTAGGTTGTTTCCATGTCTTGGTTATTGTAAATAATGCTGTCATAAACATGAGTTTGCAAACATCTCTTAGAAACAGTGAGGTTGCTTCTTTCAGATATGTATCCAAATGTAGAATTGCTGGATTATGTAGTAGCTCTATTTTCAATTTCTTGAGGAAACTTCATACTGTTTTTCTTTTTCTTTTTCTTTTTTTAATAATTTTTTATTTTTTATAAACATATATTTTTATCCCCAGGGGTACAGGTCTGTGAATCACCAGGTTTACACACTTCACAGCACTCACCAAAGCACATACCCTCCCCAATGTCCATAATCCCACCCCCTTCTCCCAAACCCCCTCCCCCCAGCAACCCTCAGTTTGTTTTGTGAGATTAAGAGTCACTTATGGTTTGTCTCCCTCCCAATCCCATCTTGTTTCATTTATTCTTCTCCTACCCACTTAAGCCCCCATGTTGCATCACCACTTCCTCATATCAGGGAGATCATATGATAGTTGTCTTTCTCTGCTTGACTTATTTTGCTAAGCATGACACGCTCTAGTTCCATCCATGTTGTCACAAATGGCAAGATTTCATTTCTTTTGATGGCTGCATAGTATTCCATTGTGTATATATACCACATCTTCTTAATCCATTCATCTGTTGATGGACATCTAAGTTCTTTCCATAGTTTGGCTATTGTGGACATTGCTGCTATAAACATTCAGGTGCACGTGCCCCTTCGGATCACTACGTTTGTTTCTATAGGGTAAATACCCAATAGTGCAATTGCTGGGTCTTAGGGCAGTTCTATTTTCAACATTTTGAGGAACCTCCATGCTGTTTTCCAGAGTGGATGCACCAGCTTGCATTCCCACCAACAGTGTAGGAGGGTTGCCCTTTCTCCGCATCCTCGCCAGCATCTGTCATTTCCTGACTTGTTGATTTTAGCCATTCTGACTGGTGTGAGGTGATATCTCATTATGGTTTTGATTTGTATTTCCCTGATGCCGAGTGATATGGAGCACTTTTACATGTGTCTGTTGGCCATCTGGATGTCTTCTTTGCAGAAATGTCTGTTCACGTCCTCTGCCCATTTCTTGATTGGATTATTTGTTCTTTGGGTGTTGAGTTTGCTAAGTTCTTTATAGATTCTGGACACTAGTCCTTTATCTGATATGTCGTTTGCAAATATCTTCTCCCATTCTGTCAGTTGTCTTTTGATTTTGTTAACTGTTTCCTTTGCTGTGCAAAAGCTTTTGATCTTGATGAAATCCCAATAGTTCATTTTTGCCCTTGCTTCCCTTGCCTTTGGCGTTGTTCCTAGGAAGATGTTGCTGCGGCTGAGGTCGAAGAGGTTGCTGCCTGTGTTCTCCTCAAGGATTTTGATGGATTCTTTTCACACATTGAGGTCCTTCATCCATTTTGAGTCTATTTTTGTGTGTGGTGTAAGGAAAAGGTCCAATTTCATTTTTCTGCATGTGGCTGTCCAATTTTCCCAGCACCATTTATTGAAGAGGCTGTCTTTTTTCCATTGGACATTCTTTCGTGCTTTGTCGAAGATTAGTTGACCATAGAGTTGAGAGTCTATTTCTGGGCTCTCTATTCTGTTCTGTTTTTGTGCCAGTACCATGCTGTCTTGATGATGACAGCTTTGTAATAGAGCTTGAAGTCCAGAATTGTGATGCCACCAACGTTGGCTTTCTTTTTCAATATCCCTTTGGCTATTCGAGGTCTTTTCTTGTTCCATATAAATTTTAGAATTATTTGTTCCATTTCTTTGAAAAAGATGGATGGTACTTTGATAGGAATTGCATTAAATGTGTAGATTGCTTTAGGTAGCATAGACATTTTCACATATTTCTTCTTCCAATCCAGGAGCATGGAACATTTTTCCATTTCTTTGTGTCTTCCTCAATTTCTTTCAAGAGTACTTTATAGTTTTCTGAGTATAGATTCTGTGCCTCTTTGGTTAGGTTTATTCCTAGGTATCTTATGGTTTGGGGTGCAATTGTAAATGGGATTGACTCCTTAATTTCTCTTTCTTCTGTCTTGCTGTTGGTGTAGAGAAATGCAACTGATTTCTGTGCATTGATTTTATATCCTGACACTTTACTGAATTCCTGTATAAGTTCTAGCAGTTTTGGAGTGGTGTCTTTTGGGTTTTCCACATATAGTATCATATCATCTGCGAAGAGTGATAATTTGACTTCTTCTTTGCCGATTTGGATGCCTTTAATTTCCTTTTGTTGTCTGATTGCTGAGGCTAGGACCTCTAGTACTATGTTGAATAGCAGTGCTGATAATGGAAACCCTGCCGTGTTCCTGACCTTAGCGGAAAAGCTTTCAGTTTTTCTCCATTGAGAATGATATTTGCGGTGGGTTTTTCATAGATGGCTTTGATGATATTGAGGTATGTGCTCTCTATCCCTACACTTTGAAGAGTTTTGATCAGGAAGGGATGCTGTACTTTGTCAAATGCTTTTTCAGCATCTATTGAGAGTATCATATGGTTCTTATTGATGTGTTGTATCACATTGACTGATTGGCGGATGTTGAACCAACCTTGCAGCCCTGGAATAAATCCCACTTGGTGGTGGTGAATAATCCTTTTGATGTACTGTTGAATCCTATTGGCTAGTATTTTGTTGAGTATTTTCGCATCTGTGTTCATCAAGGATATTGGTTTATAGCTCTCTTTTTTGATGGGATCCTTGTCTGGTTTTGGGATCAAGGTGATGCTGGCCTCATAAAATGAGTTTGGAAGTTTTCCTTCCATTTCTATTTTTTGGAACAGTTTCAGGAGAATAGGAATTAGTTCTTCTTTAAATGTTTGGTAGAATTCCCCCGGGAAGCCATCTGGCCCTGGGCTTTTGTTTGTTTGGAGATTTTTAATGACTGTTTCAATCTCCTTACTGGTTATGGATCTGTTCAGGCTTTCTATTTCTTCCTGGTTCAGTTGTGGTAGTTTATATGTTTCTAGGAATGCATCCATTTCTTCCAGATTGTCAAATTTGTTGGCATAGAGTTGCTCATAGTATGTTCTTATAATAGTTTGTATTTCTTTGGTGTTAGTTGTGATCTCTCCTCCTTCATTCATGATTTTATTTATTTGGGTCCTTTCTCTTTTCTTTTTGATAAGTCGGGCCAGGGGTTTATCACTTTTATTAATTCTTTCAAAGAACCAGCTCCTAGTTTCGTTGATTTGTTCTATTGTTTTTTTGGTTTCTATTTCATTGATTTCTGCTCTGATCTTTATGATTTCTCTTCTCCTGCTAGGCTTAGGGTTTCTTTCTTGTTCTTTCTCCAGCTCCTTTAGGTGTAGGGTTAGGTTGTGTACCTGAGACCTTTCTTGTTTCTTGAGAAAGGCTTGTACCGCTATATATTTTCCTCTCAGGACTGCCTTTGTTGTGTCCCACAGATTTTGAACCGTTGTATTTTCATTATCATTTGTTTCCATGATTTTTTTCAATTCTTTTGTAATTTCCCGGTTGACCCATTCATTCTTTAGAAGGATGCTGTTTAGTCTCCATGTATTTGGGTTCTTTCTGAACTTCCTTTTGTGGTTGAGTTCTAGTTTTAGAGCATTGTGGTCTGAAAATATGCAGGGAATGATCCTAATCTTTTGATACCGGTTGAGTCCTGATTTAGGACGAAGATGTGATCTATTCTGGAGAATGTTCCATGTGCACTAGAGAAGAATGTGTATTCTGTTGCTTTTGGATGAAATGTTCTGAATATATCTGTGATGTCCATCTGGTTCAGTGTGTCATTTAAGGCCTTTATTTCCTTGCTGATCTTTTGCTTGGATGATCTGTCCATTTCAGTGAGGGGAGTGTTAAAGTCCCCTACTATTATTGTATTATTGTTGTTGTGTTTCTTTGATTTTGTTATTAATTGGTTTATATAGTTGGCTGCTCCCACGTTGGGGGCATAGATATTTAAAATTGTTAAATCTTCTTGTTGGACAGATCCTTTGAGTATGATATAGTGTCCTTCCTCATCTCTTATTATAGTCTTTGGCTTAAAATCTAATTGATCTGATATAAGGATTGCCACTCCTGCTTTCTTCTGATGTCCATGAGCATGGTAAATTCTTTTCCACCCCCTCACTTTAAATCTGGAGGTGTCTTCGGGCTTAAAATGAGTTTCTTGGAGGCAACATATAGATGGGTTTTGTTTTTTTATTCATTCTGATACCCTGTGTCTTTTGACAGGGGCATTTAGCCCATTTACATTCAGGGTAAGTATTGAGAGATATGAATTTAGTGCCATTGTATTGCCTGTAAGGTGACTGTTACTGTATATGGTCTCTGTTCCTTTCTGATCTACCACTTATAGGCTCTCTCTTTGCTTAGAGGACCCCTTTCAAGATTTCCTGTAGAGCTGGTTTGGTGTTTGCAAATTCTTTCAGTTTTTGTTTGTCCTGGAAACTTTTAATCTCTCCTTCTATTTTCAATGATAGCCTAGCTGGATATAGTATTCTTGGCTGCATGTTTTTCTCGTTTACTGCTCTGAAAATATCATGCCAGCTCTTTCTGGCCTGCCAGGTCTCTGTGGATAAGTCAGCTGCCAATCTAATATTTTTACCATTGTATGTTACAGACTTTTTTTCGGCTGCTTTCAGGATTTTCTCTTTGTCACTGAGACTTGTAAATTTTACTATTAGGTGACGGGGTGTGGGCCTATTCTTATTGATTTTGAGGGGCATTCTCTGAACCTCCTGAATTTTGATGCTTGTTCCCTTTGCCATATTGGGGAAATTCTCCCCAATAATTCTCTCCAGTATACCTTCTGCTCCCCTCTCTCTTTCTTCTTCTTCTGGAATCCCAATTATTTTAATGTTGTTTCATCTTATGGTGTCACTTATCTCTCGAATTCTCCCCTCATGGTCCAGTAGCTGTTTGTCCCTCTTTTGCTCAGCTTCTTTATTCTCTGTCATTTGGTCTTCTATATCACTAATTCTTTCTTCTGCCTCCTTTATCCTAGCAGGGAGAGCCTCCATTTTTGATTGCACCTCATTAATAGCTTTTTTGATTTCAACTTGGTTAGATTTTAGTTCTTTTATTTCTCCAGAAAGGGCTTTTATATCTCTCGAGAGGGTTTCTCTAATATCTTCCATGCCTTTTTCGAGCCCGGCTAGAACCTTAAGAATTGTCATTCTGAACTCTAGATCTGATATATTACCAATGTCTGTATTGATTAGGTCCCTAGCCTTCGGTACTGCCTCTTGTTCTTTTTTTGTGTGTTGAATTTTTCCGTCTTGTCATTTTGTCCAGATAAGAGTATATGAAGGAGCAAGTAAAATACTAAAAGGGTGGCAACAACCCCAGGAAAATATGCTTTAACCAAATTAGAAGAGATCCAAAATTGTGAGGGGGGAGAAAGGGGATAAAAAGAGGTCCAAAAAGGAAGAAAGAAAAAAAAAAGAAAAGAGAAAAAAAAAGAAAAGAAAAGAATTAAAAAAAAAGAAACCAAGAAAAATATAAAAAAGAAAAAATATATATATTAGATAAACTAGTTAAAAAACGTTAGAAAAGAAAAAGGTAAAAGTTAAAAAAAAAATTTAACCAGAAGGTGAGAAAAAAAAAAACAAAAAATGAAAAAGAAAAAATTAAATTAACTGCAAGACTAAAAAAAATCACAGGGAAAAAGCCATGAGTTCCGTGCTTTCCTTTCTCCTCCTCTGGAATTCTGCTGCTCTCCTTGGTATTGAAACCGCACTCCTTGGTAGGTGAACTTGGTCTCGGCTGGATTTCTTGTTGTTCTTCTGGGGGAGGGGCCTGTTGTAGTGATTCTCAAGTGTCTTTGCCCCAGGCGGAATTGCACCGCCCTTATCAGGGGCCTGGGTGAGTAATCCGCTCAGGTTTGCTTTCAGGAGCTTTTGTTCCCTGAGTGCTTTCCGTAGAGTTCTGGAGGACGGGAATACAAATGGCGGCCTCCTGGTCTCCGGCCCGGAGGAGCCGAGAGCCCTGGGCCCCACTCCTCAGTGCGCCCTCAGAGAACAGCGCCCAGTCACTCCCGTCTGCCTGACCTCCGGCCGCGCTCCGAGCTCACCGAGCCTGCGACCGGTTCAAGGTAACACCGAGCTGCGAGCTTACTGTCGGCTCTGTCTCTGTAGGCGGCTTTCCCGTTCCAATACCCGCAAGCTCTGCGACACTCAGACACCCCCGATCCTTCTGTGACCCTGCGGGACCTGAGGCCACGCTGACCCCGCGTGGGCTTCGCCCCGGTTTAGCCTCTGGAGCGATGTCCCTCAGCGGAACAGACTTTTAAAAGTCCTGATTTTGTGCGCCGTTGCTCCGCCGCTTTTCAGGAGCCGGCCCCTCCCCCGAGGTCTATCTTCCTCTCGCTTTGGATTCACCTCTCCGCCGGTCCTACCTTTCAGAAAGTGGTTGTTTTTCTGTTTCCAGAATTGCTGTTCTTCTTCTCTTCGATCTGCTGATGGATTTTCAGGTATTTGCAATCTTTAGATAAGCTATCTAGCTGATCTCCGGCTAGCTGATGTAGTCTCAGCCTGCTACTTTTCCGCCATCTTGACTCCTCTCTCATACTGTTTTTCATAGTGGTTGCACCAAATAGATCTTATGAACTTTAAAAAGATAGTAAAAGAGGGGCAGCTGGGTAGCTCAGTGGGTTAAGCGTCTCCCTTCAGCTCAGGTCATGATCTCAGGGTCCTGGGATTGAGCCCCGTGTCAGGCTCTCTGCTCAGCGGGGAGCTTACTTCTCCATCTCTCTTTCTGCCTGACTCTCTGCCTACTTGTGATCTCTGTCTGGCAAATAGGTTTTAAAAAAAAAAGATAGTAAAAGAATATTAAGTGCAATTTTGTATGAAGGTTGTCATAATGTCATAAAGTTGTCAATTTATATTAAATAAACAAATTTCTTGAAAACATAATTTATCAAAACTTCCTCTGCAATAATTAGAAGATCTGAAAGTTTTTTTTTTTAATTTTATTTTTCTAATTGACAGAGAGATCACAAGCAGGCAGAGAGGCAGGCACAGAGAGAGGAAGGAATCAGGCTCCCTGCTGAGCAGAGAACCCGATGAGGGACTTGATCCTAGGACCCTGGGATCTCGACCTGAGCCAAAGGCAGAGGCTTAATCCACTGAGTCACTCAGGCGCCCCAAAAGTTTTTTTTTAAATAACAAGTTTATTCCATT
Organism: Mustela nivalis; assembly: GCF_964662115.1. Lineage (NCBI taxonomy): Eukaryota > Metazoa > Chordata > Mammalia > Carnivora > Mustelidae > Mustela > Mustela nivalis. Next base: position 38,905,963 of record NC_139035.1, read on the forward strand.
ATTAAAATCTTTGCTCTCCGCTCCCTCAAATTCCTCTAGCCAAAGAAGTTCTTGTAAGTGGCACCAATCTTACACAGAAACTCTTCAAGGAAACAGAAGAAAGAAAACAATTCCCATTTTATTTTAAGAGAAATGCAAAATCTTGCTATCAAAGGCTTACTCTGGCATTACAAGAAAGGAAAAATGAAAAAGAATGTAAAAATATTAAATAAAATATTAGCACACAAGCATAAAGAAATATAAAGAGGGAAATGTATATTATAATCATATACACTTTAGTCCAAGAATGCAAGGGAAGTTTAGCATTCAAAAAAAAAAATCAATATATTCTACCACATAATTAAGAGAGACAAAGAGAGAGGGATCCCATAATCATCTCCTTAGATTCAGGAAAAATAAACACACTGTGACACAAAAAACCCAGTGAACTATGAAGAGAGAAGCACTTCCTTAATTTAAATATAGAACTTCTATAAAAAAAACTACAGCAGATACCATAGTTAACTGTACATTAATGAAAGACTTTCTCCTGAGATTGGAGCTAAGAAACTTTTGCCCAGTATTATCAACAAGGTACTGGAAATCCAACCTAGTACAAAAGACAAGAAAAGGAATACAAGTTAAATGAACTCACGAATTGCTAAAATTCACAAGTGAATTTAACAACATGGAACTATAATTGCTTAATATGAGGTCATTATAGAAAAACCAATTACATTTCTACATATCAGAAGCAAACAAATAGAAAATGAAAGTAAAAACACAATGTAATTTACAATAGTATCAAATAACATTAGATCTCTAAGAATGCAATAATAAAAATGTGCAAGACATCTACAATTAAAACACAGAACATTCCTGAGAAAAATTAAGCAATATCTAAATAAATGGAGGTATATACCATATTATTCATGATTTGGAAGACAAATAGTGTAAAGATATAAATTATCACAAAATTGATTTATGAGATATAATGTAAGTCAAAATCCCACAATATATTTTGAGAAAATTGCCAAACTATTTCTAAAATTTATGTGGAAATACAAATGACCAAAATTAGTCAAGGCCGGGGTGCCTGGGTGGCTCAGCTGGTAAGTGCCTTCTGCTCAGGTCATGATCCCAGGGTCCTGGGACTGAGTCCTGCATTGGGACTCCCCCCACCCAGCTGGAAGCCTGCTTCTCCCTCCCCCTGTCACTGCCTTTGCTGTACTTTCTCGGTTGAATAAATAAACAAAATCTTAAAAGATTTAATCAAGGCAATCTTATAGATCAACAGTGAAAGGCTTATATTTTCATATATCAATTTTTTTAATAAAGTTACAGTATTGAAGACACTGTAGTATACAGAATATACAAATAGTCAATAGACTTATGAAAAATACTCAGTTTTATTCTTTATCAACAGAATGCAGATTAAAAGAATGAATGATATTATTATACTCCTGTTGGAATAACTAAAAGGGAAAGGTAGGGAAAGAAAAAAAAAAAAAGAAAAGGAAGACAGCTCCAAGTATTGGTGAGAACTGGGAGCAGTTGCAATCCTCACACACTTCTGATGGGAATGTAAATTGGTACAATCATTTTGGAAATAGTTTTGACACCATCTAACAAAGCTGAATACATGCATAACATATGACCCAGAAATTCTAGTTTGAGATTAATTCTTATAAGAATTTGCGTGTATGTTTACCAAAAGATAGGCACCAGGATATTACAGCAGCATTATTTGCAATAGCCAGTAACCGGAAAAGAGCCAGATGTCTATCAATAATTGAATGGAGAGACACAACTGATAAACTCTTGAATGAAATTGTAGAACACAGCTAGAATGAACAAGGTACAAAGATAGTGCAACAGGAACGAATCTCAAAAATACAATGATGAGGGGCACCTGGGTGGCTCAGTGGGTTAAAGCCTCTGCCTTTGGCTTTGGTCACGATCCCAGGGTCCTGGGATCGAGCCCCTCAGTGGGCTCTCTGCTCAGCGGGGAGCCTGCTTCCTCCTCTCTCTCTCTCTCTCTGCCTGCCTCTCTGCCTACTTGTGATCTCTGTCTGTCAAATAAATAAATAAAATCTTAAAAAAAAATACATGATGAGTGATAGAAGCCACACACACGCACACACACACACACACACACACACACCCCAAATGGCATATTATTTATGTAAAATTTAAAAGCAAGAAAAGTAATCTATTGTGCTAGAGTTAAGACAGTGACCTTTGGGGTGGAGACCCAAGTTTGGAGGCGGGGATTACTAGGAAGAAAAGCAAGGAGGGATTGGAAATGTTGCTAATGATCGATTTATTTTTTCTTGGTTTTCTAAAAATTAATTTTGTACTAACTTTCCAAAAATTCATCAAGCTGTGATTTTTGTGTGTGTTTTTCTAAAAAATATATTGGTGGACAGCTGGATGCTTTAGTTACAGCAGGTATCAGTCACTCAGCTTTAACATATGATTCTTATGCAAAAATTAGACTCCAGTGAAGTACAGTTTTCTGGGTTTCCAAGAAAAAATTAAAATGTGAATTTTAAGTAAATCCTCCTTTTCTTTTAATTCCAATATAGTTAATGTAATTAAATATTTTTAAATGTAAGCAACCAATTCAGATCAAAACAACCACAAAACTAGCAATGTGGGTCAAAAGATAATAATAACAGCCACAAGTTTATAGTGTTTGCTTTGAGATCCATCTCTCAGTTTTGAAACAGGGATAATACCACACTACACAATAGTGATTTCAACATTTAAACGAAAAATTGTGTAGAAGGGTTTATCAAAATGTCTGGTGTATAACAAGTGATTGATACATGGTTGCTATAGACATGTTGCTGTTTGAAACCATAACGTGTCTCTTAAAATTTATCTTAATGATCCTTTATTTTGGTGGACCTTTTACTGAAATCCCACACCTTTACTGTAGTAGCATTGCATCAACCACAGAGTAGATATTCAATACAAATTTGTGGCTTAAATATATGTGAATTGATTGATTAATAATGATGTATATTTATATAATTGAGAGTTTCAGCATCATTGGCATTATTTCTATAGCTTATGTCATATCATGGAATGTTGTAATAATGTTAGGATTCTGGAGATCATGGGAAATTTAAAGGCTAATTATAGACGGTTTAGACTAGTTATAGACAATTTTCAGGTAGCTGGAGTTAAATAAGTGTATCATTAAAACACATGTAAAAGTGTTTCCTACTCTATCCTAGGCAGGTGGTAAGAATTGGTTCACAATATCCCCTTTTGCCATTTGTGAGCTCCATCTTGCATTCTTCATACTCTTTTCAAATGGTTCTGAGCATGGGGCAGGAAAGGCATGTACCACCACTGCCATTGACTCATTCATTTACACCACCCCTCCCACCATCGTTGGTCTTGGTTATTTTCAGCTCTTCACTCCAGTCCCTGCTGAAAGTTCTGATGCTGCCAGTACCTGTCGCTGCTGCTGAAATCCACAGACATACACATCAGGGCAGCCAACGTACACCACTGAGGGTGTCCATATCTATGTCAAGGGCCAATGAGTCTTATCACAGTAGAAGCTATCAGCACCATATCCTATTGCTGTAGAAGCAGCCAGGAGCATTCTCTGACACCTAGTACCATAGCACGTTTAGATTTCAGTTGCATGTTTGCTGTAATCCTCTTTCCAATAAAGGAAACCAAGGGAGTTGAACCGGTGCTAGATCTTAGCAAGCAACATCCAATATTATGCAGGGAAGAGGGAATGGCTGGAGGGAGATGTCATTTAAAAAAAAAACAAAACAAAAACAAAACAAAGAGACAAAGAGGGATGGAAAAAGCCTTTAGCCACAGGGAGGAAAAAAAAAAATGGTTTCAAAAGAGAATCGAAGTCATATTCTAATGTTAGGATTTCAACCAGTTTACCTACTGTCCCTGACACAAACAACCAAGAGAGGGGATCCTTGAGTTAGGGGCTTAGAACTCAGTTGCCTTGAACTGATATAGAAGAGACCTGCCAGCATCTGATTTACCCACTGGGACTGGACGCAGCTCCAGAACCTGGTTGTGCTGAATTGTCCTTGTGCACCATGTTCCTCTACTCAGGGGAAATTGCCCCTTCCACTTTAACAGTGTTTTCCAGATTTGAATATTGGCACAGAAGAACTTGAGAAACCCACAAGTCCAAAGCATCCATCTTGTCAATTACAAAGTTGACAGTCACTCAGAGAAGTTCACTAATTTGTAGAAATCATTCAGCTAATTATAGCAGAAATAGAACTAGATTCTAGATCTTTGATTTTCAATGGTGGACTCCACCACTCTGTCACTATGACAGAATTTTTCTGATCCTTTCTCGAGAATGGGTTTACTCAGAAGAATGAATGGAACAAACTAGAAAGAAAGGCACTAGGGATGGTGTCATTTCACTGTATCTTGCTTGAACTACCCTGCATATATTTCCATGAGCAACACTGCCCACATTCTAATCCACTGAGGAAGAAAGTAGAGAAAGTGATCTCTCTCCTTTTCAAGCAAAAACCAGTATTTGTTTGTTGCACGTTGCTAACTTTTTAGATATGTAAATGTATTACTTTCTAAGTGGGGTCCAAGGGCAGCCACGGTGAGTATCTAATAAATATGACAGCAGATGTTAAAATTCAAGAATAAATTCCTTCACCTCAATTAACATGATGAAAGAAAGTATTGGGGCACCTGGGTGGCTCAGTAGGTTAGAGCCTCTGCCTTTGGCTCAGGTCATGATCTCAGGGTCCTGGGATCGAGCCCCAAGTCTTCCCCCTCTCTCTCTGCCTGTCTCTCTGCCTGCTTGTGATCTCTGTCTGTCAAATAAATAAAGAAAATCTTAAAAAAAAAAGAAAGTATCAACTAGGCAATTGTGTGATTTTGAATTTATTCAATTTCATATTTAGGTACACCTCTATGAAAGCAATCCATGTGTCATTCATTTGTAAGGTATGCCTTGAGGTGGGAGTGGAAGACAAATGTCAGCTCTCTGGTTAAGCTTAGGCTAGCTTCGCTAATGATACTTTACATGAGCAGAGATTTTCCCCTGAAAATGTAAGAGTCAGCTTGACTTAACTTCTCTTATGATTAAGCCTGCCTCCAGTATCTGAATAATTCTTTCCTTAGATAAGGAGGAAAATACAGTGTTAAGGAAGTTATTTATTTAGAATGTCAAATTCTTTGAAATAAAAACCACACTGTTACATGCCATCCTGAGTGAAAAAGGGAAAGAAATGTGAGCATACACACAACCTTAAAAAGAGCTTAATGTCATTGTGTTTTTCTTGAGAAAGTCAACATCATGCATGTGCGTGGTGCATAGAATACGTTGTTGGCCAATAAGTTCATGCATGTTTTCAAATAGGACCGCACTAAAGTCAATGTGTTCTCGATGTGCCATAAACTCTTTTAAAAGTTGTGTGTTTTAAAATGATATAACTCTCATTATCAAAAAAATGAATGAGACTAAAATGTACAAAAATGAGAATACAGGCCCTCAACAATCTGACGTTCAGTGATCATCAGTGTTTCCCTCTTGGGATATGGACCTCTGGACATCTCTCCACGCACACGTTTGTGTTCACACACACACACACACACACACACACACACTCTCTCTCTCTCTCTCTCTCTTATATGAATACAATCTTACAAAATACGCTCTGCAGAAACTACTTTCCCCAACCATGAATAAACTTGCCCATTTCACAGGAAGATGGATAAAGTCTCCATGAATGTGTGTTTGCAAGTGTCCTCTTTCTTTGTTTTTAAAGATTTTGACACAGATCACAAGAAGGCAGAGAGGCAGGCAGAGAGAGAGAGAGAGGAGGAAGCAGGCTCCCTGCTGAGCAGAGAGCCCCATGCGGGGCTCAATCCCAGGACCCTGAGATCTGAAGGCAGAGGCTTTAACCCACTGAGCCACCCAGGCGTCCCAGAAAGTGTCCTCTTTCTTAACGGAGCTTCAGCACACAGGAGCCCAGTGAGTACTACTGCATTATGCAACACTGATAATATTTCAGAGGGTGAATATCAAATAGTTTTGATAAGATACCATTAGCTGAAAGCCCCACCTGTGAGCTAAATTTGCATGTTTCTTACACTTACTCTTTTTTTAGGATTTGTATTATGAAAATTTAAGCCAAAAGAAAAGAATTCTACAGTGACCATCCACACACCTGTACTTCGATTCACCAATTGCTCACAGGTTGCTGTGTTTTCTTTGCGTACCAATGAAACTCTCAGTTTAATCTCTTTGATTTTTTTTCTGAAGCATTAAAAAACAACATGACACTTTGCTCTTAAAGACTTCAGCCCGAGAAAACAAAAAATTATCAACATTCTCTTACATTTACATTCATATTATCATACTATTACGTGTAGAACAGTCAGATTATTTTATAATGTCATGATGAACTTTCGTCAAGCGAAAATTGGGGGATGTGAATTTTGCACAAAGTTTACTTTGCACTTTATTTTTTATACACATAGAGAATCCACAGGGTGTCAACATTGATTGACTATAAAAGAGCTGTTTATATCCTTTGACATGGAAGCATTACGTTTGCGTAATTAGCCCCCTCTTGTATTCAGAAAACCTAGATTCACTTACATCCCTTTAAAACTATTACCACAGGACATCAGGCAGCGGGTCGCCATCTTCAAACACAGTACAACGTGCACCTGGTTCTTATAAAGCTAAGAAACAAAGATTAAAGCAATAGACAGCAAATATGAGCTGGCTTCCAGGGATTTTATTCACCTGAATCCTTTGGGATCATAAGGATAAATGTGATAGAAGGGGGTTCCTTCAGCAGTCCTGAATCAACTCACGAGGATCAAAGTATGTATTTTTCTTCATAATACACTTGAGGAGATAGAGTCACTTTTCGTCATTGATACGATCTTCTTCTCCCCCACACTTTTTCTCTTTTCCGTCTTTCGTTTAGCATTGCAGTGACGATCCACAACGTGGTAACAAGGAAAGAGGTCTTTCCTTATTGATAGATTTCTAGGCATCGAAGCCATTTGCCACTCATCCTAGGTGTTCTCCAATCATGCATTATTTAAATGAAGGCAGCTACCTCGAGTTAGGATGGATTTATTAGCCGGGGGCAGGGACTGCAGGAGCTTTATAGGGGTGTGATAGAAGGGAAGCGGGTCTCTCCTGTTGAAGAGGGGCTGCTTGGAACAGCTGTATGAATGCTCATCTGCCGTCCTGAGAAAGGACGATGGCTTGTGCAGCTCTCCTCTATGGCGACATGGGGACTCTTAACCAGGGCATTGAACTCAGCTCTGCTAGCCGTGAGATTAGAGCTCTGCCTCACCCTTGAGCAAACCTATGCTGTGAAACTCCGATGACTGCTTCCTGCCCCACAACCCATCCTCCACTCAGCCATTGGAAAGAAGTTCCAAGGGAGGGCAGGGCAAAGACAACAGCTCCCGAGCACGTCCAATGCAGAGGAGTTGTATGAGGCAGTTGCTGCAGACGAAACTGCGAGCAGGTATGGTTAAAAAGGGAACCACTGGCTTCCTGTGAGCACGCGTTCCAGTCTGCAAAGTTGAGGCTGTTTAGTTCATCACAAAGGAAGTGCTCTCAGCACCCCGGAGGTGCTGTTCCCAGGGGCTTTGAGTTGTGGGTGGAGGAAGGCATGCTGAGATGAAAGGCCACCTTCCCATTGTTAAGGTCACCATGCCTCTGGTTGGGTTTGTCCCTGACTTACGGCCGGCCGCAAGTCATGGATGTGTGGCCCTCAGAGTCTTGCTTACAAGGTTCACAGCACACACTCTGCAGCTGCACCACCCAGCTAGGAGGAGTGAAACCAGTGGAGCCTTGTAGGCTGAGCTCATTTCCGCCCACATCAGAAACAACAGAGGAGTTTGTGGAGAGCTACACTTGAGCCCTCCATTAGCTGTTTTACATCTTCTAGACCAAGATGCCACTTCCTACACCCTGTGTAAGCGGGGAACCATGTGGACACAAAGTCGTAGGAGGACCTAGCCCTAAATGTGCTAAGGCATTGAGAAGGCTTTCCTTATTCACACTTGCTTTCCAGCGACACTCTTCACAAATAAACTCCACTCCCTTCTCCCTCCTGGGATTTTATGACACTAGACACATTTTGAGGGCATGGAGAAAAGAAGAGGAGAGGAGAAGAGGGGAAGCCAGAAGAGGAGGGAAAGACAGGGGGAGAGATAGGAGAGAATGTGCCAACCAAAGGTTTAGGGGTGCCTGGGTGGTTCAGTACGTTGAGCGTCTTCCTCTTGGTTTCAACTCAGGTCATGATCTCCTGGGTCCTGAGATCAAGTCCTTTCTGGGGCTCTGAGCTCAGCAGGGAGTCTGCTTGCAGATTCTCTCCCTCTGCTGCTCCCTTTACTCTCTTTCTCACACTCTCAAATAAATAAGTAAATCTTAAAAAAAGAAGATAGAATTTTTAAAACGATATGTTACAAAGTTATACATTCTTTTTTGAATGAAAATAAAAATGAGTTGGTAGTGAAAAAGCAAAAAGGAAGCATTTAAAAGATACAAAACCGGGGAAGATGGGATACAGTGAGGAAAGGGAGATCTTTACTTTTACCCAATTTACCATACCTTATAGGTTGGACCAGTATAAATACTGGTGAATACTCAGAGTTTTTCATTCCATTGAAATCGACACTCTCAAATGCATTGATGAGACATCTTTAAGACCTTCTACTTCTGGTTCCTGCCATCAGCTCCATAGCTTTTCCTTTGGTTCTGGCCCTCACCATGGTGTTGTGATTATGGTCCCTTCACTCAGTCAGATCTACTCTATGCTATTGACAAGAAGATTTAGTAAAAATAAATTTTATTATATCCCTCCCCTCCTTAGATGGCTTTGATGATTCTTCATTACCCACAGACTGAAATCCAAACTACTAGTAAAACAGCCAAGGCTTATCCTGATCCAGGAGTGGCCTACCTCCCCATATCCCCACCTTTGCATACCCATGATTCTGTGAATTGAAGAGTTTTGTTGGAAACCTCTGTGCAGTACATTTGTACCTGTTGTTCCTCTAACCCTCCCCCACCAGCTCACTAACCTTGTCTGTGCACCTTCTACTTACCACTCAAGCATAATTGATCACTTCCTCCTTCATGCCACAGTGTCATACTTTATCACTCCGTGTTTTAATTATTTGCTTATAAGTCTGTTTGCCTACTAGATAGTAAGCTGCTGGTGGGTATAAGCTTTATTCCTACTTATTTTTGTGTTCTTATATCCTATTGGTAATAAGATATTTCCTGGAACATACTAGATATAATTCTAAAAGTATTTGTTGAAGAGTAAATCATTGAACATTCCACTATAAGAAAGTCTTGTTCCCTGTGGTTACTCCGGGCACTTTCTGTTGCAAGTGTCACAAAATTGGACTTAATCTCATTTAAGCAAAGAGGTAAATTATTAGTTAATGTAAGATAAAACACTTAGGGTAATTATTAGATTAGAAATAACTAGACTTGACACATGAAAATATCGTGTTTTTCACACATCTTGTTTCTCCTACCCATGGTTGCATTTAGGCTGTTTTGGCTTTAGCTTTAGAAATGGCATGGTAGCAAGAGAAGTTCCAAACTCCAGCCTTTTAAATTTTTTCACTTTTCAGTGCAGCAGGGGAAAAAAGGGGGGGTGGGTGGAGTTCTTTCCCAGAAATGCCAGTTAAATTCACCCAAGCCAAATGTACTCTAATTGGGTTATGTGCCCATTATGGAGCCAATTTCTCTGGCAAGAAGACAGCTCTACCCTGATGGACTTAAGGCCAAATGGTGTGCTCGACCATTTGGTTTTGGTGTTTCTTCAGGGTCACAGGGGGCTGACAGTGGAGAGGGGAACATAGTCAGTTACCAGAAGGAGGAAGAATGAAACTGGGTGGCAAAAACAATGGGCCAATTATAGGGTTATGAAGGAAATATTTGGTTCCTTTAAACCAAGATTTGGGAAGTTGGGAGCTTCATTTCTTGCTTAATTTCTAATGAGAAAATCCCAAAAGTCATCTCCTACTTGATTTTAGTATAACTCTTACCACTCAGTGTAGATCTTTTAAATGGAAGCTTTGTTCATTTTGATATTGGAGTTGAATTTATGGCACAAGAAAACTAATTATTTTGATCAACACAGTCAAAATTGTTGATTCACATGGCCCACTGGGTCTTTTCTGTTGTTCAAGTATTGTCACAGAATGAGTAGCTGGGGCTCCTGTGTGGCTGTCGAGCGGCCAACTCATGATTTTTGGTTCATGTCATCTCAGGGTCCTGAGATCAAGCTCCACCCCTCATCAGGCATAGAGCCTACTTAAGATTTTCTCTCTCCCTCTCGTTTTGCCCCCCTTTCCCATTTGTAAGGGATAAGGCTAGTGAAATAGTCACAGTTGTTTCTTTCTTTCTTTATTATTTTTTTAATTAAATGTGACTTTTCACCATCATGTTTAAGAGCTGCCCTGGTTGCCCATTATTGTCTAACAAACTATGCCAAAAATTACAGCTTAAAATATTTTATTATTATCATATCTCATGATTCTGGGGACCAGGAATTTAGATAGGACATGGTACAGATGACTCATTGTGCCCTGCTATCTGGGGCCTCAGCTGAGGTCACACAAATGTCTGAGGGCTAGAAATATTGAAGACTGCTGAGTGTCTCTTTTTCTCTCAAGATCTCACTCTGCCAAACCCAGTCTGCAGCCTATTGTATAGCCCATGAGCTAAGATTTTAAAATGTTTTAATATTAAAAAATTTGAAAAAAATCTGAAGAACAATGTACCTTTCAAGTCTAAGGCATTTTTGCATCTCTAAATAAAGCTTTATTAGAACACAGCTACACATATCTGTTTAAATATTGTCTATTCTCTGCAACCATATATCCTATGGTTTAGCAACCAAAGATATCTATTTGACCCTTAAGAGGAAAAATTTGCTGACTTCTACTTTAAATGACTTCTACATGTGGAAGTAAGGAGTAAGGCATCAAGAGCAAGTAGTTACAGGACAGGAAATGGAAGGGGCCATTTTCTTCAAGTCTTTTCTGTTGTTCAAGTATTGTCACAGAATGAGTAGCTGGGGCTCCTGTGTGGCTGTCGAGCGGCCAACTCATGATTTTTGGTTCATGTCATCTCAGGGTCCTGAGATCAAGCTCCACCCCTCATCAGGCATAGAGCCTACTTAAGATTTTCTCTCTCCCTCTCGTTTTGCCCCCCTTTCCCCATGGATTATCCAATCATTAGCTGAGGAAGCTAAGGTTTGACAGATAATTTTATAAATAGGAAGGGATGAATAATTTTCCTAAGCAGGGAAATTAAAAAAAAGAATGGCTACGTGGTCAGAGAGCAAATAAGTGGGAAAGGCAAGAACAGAAAGATGGTCTTGTTCGTGGATCAGTGCTTAGATCACAAGCTGTTTTCTCTAAAGAACTAACAGTAGTTGAGCCCTTTCCATGTATAAGACATTATGCTAGATGCTTGGCATATCATTTCATTTAGTTCACATTCTAATGCTAGAAAGTAGTAACTACCATTTTATATTGAGGAAACTTGTGCTAAGGAAAAGGTGCCAGTAAATGCAGATAACAAAATAACTTTCCATAAGGTCTCAAAACTTGGCAGCAGCATTTAAATTTTTAGGAAAGAAAGCTGACTCGAAAGCACAAGCTACCGATGTATTACACCAAATCTCTATCTAATGAAGTTACTTGTATGTTAAAGTTTCCTCATGTGGGAAGAAGAAATGCACATTTTTCATGTATTCATGTGTTAATCTACTTGTTCATTTAGACCATTATTCTCTGCTTTACTGACAGATATGTACTGGGCATCTTCTAGAAGACAGGCCCTGTTCCTGGCACTATGACTTAATGGTGGGCAAGACAAGTAGGCCCTTTGCCCTTATGGAGTTTACATTTGAGTGGAACGCTAGCCAGATGAAAGGCTAGTAAATAAAATAAACATATACATAAAATATCACAATTACTGAAAAATGTTACAAAGGAAAAGATCGAGAGGTTGAGATGAAGGAGAGAATGAGAGTTGGTCATCTTCTTCAGAACCTTCTTCTTCAGTGACCTACGTCCTTTCTGATAGTTAAGCCATGATGTAAAATTGAGAAGGATTTGATGATGAGAGGTCAGAAGAAAAGAGCATTGTTCAAGGAAGCAGCATATGTAACCACCAAAGTGGGACCAAAATAAATCCTGGAGAACAAAGTGGGAGTCTGGAAGGTCAAGTGTGAGAACCATGCAAGAGCTAAAATTTACAATCTAGCTGTCCTCCAAAAGTTACATTTCATAGTAGCTGGCTGGTAGATGTTCAGCTGGAGACTGGATTTTCCCATTTCTCCTTTTCCTGTATGGAAGCCTGACAATGTGGCAAGTTATTGTCAAAAGAGTGGGTGGCAAAGTGGTAAGTGTCAATTGCAGGCCTTGTGGGTTCTGATAAGGAGTTTGGATTTTATTTGAATTGCAAATAGAATCCATTGACAGTTCTTAGGACACAACAGAGGCATATATACATTTTAAGAAACTCTTGTTGCCTTGTGGAGAAGGAAGAGGGGAAGTGGAAGGACTGGTCGAGATGCGGTATTAGTGCTCTAGGAAAGGAGTGGTGTCCTATAGACATAGAAGTCGCAGAAGTGGGAAGAAGGAGATGACACAGATACGCATCATAGACACTCAACTGAGAAAATGTGTTTCTGGATTGGGCTTGCTAGCTCAACGTGAAGATGAAGAAGGAGGAAAAAGATGAGGATGCAAAAGGTGATCTGCAGGTATCTGACTCGAGAGTGACAGGTAGATGGCTGTACCCTACATCAAGGTAGGGAAGGATGCTGGGCCAGGAGAGCAGCAGGGTGGCATGGTGAAGTCAAGAGTTCAGATTCAACATGGTTGTCTATGGAACACGCACGTGCCTTGACATTTCAGGTAATAGGAAACAGGGACACAGAGGTAAGGTTTGGACTGAGCATAGAAAGTACGAATGGATCTCTGAATCCATGGAAATCCCCAGTTTTTCAGTTCAGGGCACTGAACTATATAATATTTAAAAGCTGGATAGAAGAGTTTAAGGAGGAGACCCTTGAAAAATTGCTTTTTTGGTATTACATGCATTAACCCTGTTGATTACTTCTAAGAGACAGGTAGGTAGGTTTGATTAAAAATGTTACTTGAGTTGGGGTCATTTCTGTTTCCATCTGAGTTACATAGATGTATATTTATTCGTAAGTGAAAACTCCTTAATGTAGAATTTGAGGGAGTTGGGTGCAGCTCAGATTTATAAACTCAGAACTTGGGTTCGAATTTAGAATCTGTCTCTTATAAATGAACGAAGGAAAGTTTCTTTCCTAATCCAGGCCTGTTCACTCATCTAAAGAAATGACACAATACTCCCTCATACAGGTGCAAAGATCAAAAGGGTGAATTCACATTAGTGCTTAGCACAATGCTCTGTAGATAGTAGGTACTGAATCTATCACCACCTTACCACCATGACTCTGTCCAAGCAGGATGCTGTGGTTAGTAGTAGCAGTATTTGAGAAAACATAACTAATTAAAGCTGAAACTTCCCCCTTGGTACTTTAATTTATATTCTTGTTCTATCGACTTTCACAGATACATGATACGTTTCCATTTTTGCTTTAGTTCACTCACTACTATGGTGTCCTTGTTATGGTGCTTCGTTTACATTTGTTTTGCTTAAAATATTTGTTTCTTTTTAAAAAATTTTAATTCAGCTAATTAACATATATTATTAGTTTCATAGGTAGGGGCTAGTGATCCATCAGTCTTACATGAGACCCAGTGCTCATTACATCATGTGTTCTCCCCAATGTCCATCACCCAGTTATTTCACCCCCCACACCCTTCCCTCCAGCAACCTACGATTTTTTTTAAACCATGAAAATTTGTTACTTTACATATTAAATAGGTCAACAATCCTTAAAAATGGAAGTGCCAAGATTACCTGACAAGTAATAAGTATTCACAAATACTATGCTTCTCCTGTAAAACAAGTAACTTTTTAAAGATAATATTCCTTCAGTACCAAAAAAAGCCCAATGCTTCACAATCATCTGGAAGAAAACTAAGCAATTCTTAAGACCGAAGTATGTCCTGGAGATTTGAACTGTCTTATATTCATCAAAAAATTGAACACACACACAGACACACACATTTGTTCATACATATATCACCTACATACATCATATTATATTACACTTTAGTTAGTTGTGCATTGGTCATTTTCCTCCCTGACCTGAATTCCCACAGGGTGTGGATAATATTTTACTTATTTCTTATAAGCACTGTATTCCACACATTGTACAATGTTTTGGCACTCTTGTTTCTACTCCTCGAAGTTTTCATGGAAATTTTTTTCTTATCCAAAGTCAGAGTATTTTTGGTAGAAATGTCTAGCTGTCCTCCAAAAGTTACATTCCATTGTAAGCTGGCTGGTAGATGTTCATCCCGAGACTGGATTTTCCCATTTCTCCTTTCCCCCTGTATGGGGGTCTGACAATGTGGCAAGTTATTGTCAAAAGAGTGTTAGGCAAAGTGGTATGTGTCAATTGCAGGCTAGGTTTTTCCAACTTGGTGTGTGCCTTACTCATGCTTTCTCTCCCCTTCTGGCACTTAACGAAGATAATAGCAAGGCCCAGAAACTGTGAAGGCTCAAGGTAGAAAGGACCCATTCCCCTGAATCACTACATGGAGAAAACCAACAGCCGACCTCGGAACCGTAGCTTGGTCTGTTTTGTGAAAAATAAGCTCCGTCTGTGTTTGAGTTTTTATCACTGTGAGTTGCTATTAGTTCCAGGAGATAGCATTAACCCTAACAAGCCCAGGACTCAGAAGACTTGCATTAAGACGGAGCTACATCTTTGGAAGCTGAGTTTGGCTTTACATGCTTATTCTATTTCCTTCTGCATAGAGTGCAGAAAAATGAATTTGTCTTTGTAAACAGGAAGAAGAAAGGTGCCCAACTAAGCAAGTATAGCAGATATTATTTTGTAACCTTAATCCAGGTGTTCAAAACTTGTCACACTTCTTTATTTCCTGTAACTCAATCTAGCTCTAAACCTCTGCCGATTTTATTACCAAAAAGGGCAGCACATTTCATTTCCATCTCAGGGCTGCAAAGGAGTTCTGTCCATCTTGGGCTACCCAGACACCTTAAGAAGGAAGCTGTGGGGGCGTCTGGGTGGCTCAGTGGGTTAAGCCGCTGCCTTCGGCTCAGGTCATGATCTCAGGGTCCTGGGATCGAGTCCCGCATTGGGCTCTCTGCTTGGCAGGGAGTCTGCTTCCTCCTCTCTCTCTCTCTGCCTGCCTCTCCATCTACTTGTGATTTCTGTCAAATAAATAAATAAAATCTTAAAAAAAAAAAAAAAGAAGGAAGCTGTGGCTATTTATGCATTCTAACAGTGAATTACAGTACACCTCTGCCCATGGGCTCAGGTGGCCATCCTTATTAAACATAAGTTTTGGTGGGAAAGGCAGACAGAAATTAAATAATTACCCAAACAATGAGTCTTCTTATAGACAAGAAAAATAGATCCTACCTATAGGACTGGGAGAATATTGCCAGATAGGAGAGTTTTTAAAGTAGAGAGGGCACTGTATATAAAGTCTCTTACGTGATAAGGCTAAGGTAAACAGGAAGGAGTGAGCCAGTGCCTTCTGATAGGGGAGAAGTGAAATGGTAAAAAATGGGCTTATAGAGGAAGGCAAACATTGGGCCTGGCAGGGCCTTGGGGGGTTCTCTTAAGCATTTTTCTTTAAATCCAGATTCAGTGGAGAAGTATTGACAGGATGAGGGAAAGGTGCACAAGATACAGTTTTGTTGAGAAAAGACCTCTCTGACTAAGAGCGGAGAAGGGATGGGGAGTAAGAAACCATATCAGGGCAGATACAGGCAAAAGTGTTAGAAGGTCATTTTAGTTGTTTATTCAAGCTATGTTAGTAGTTGGATGAAGATCGTGGTGGTGTACATGGCGACAAGTTGACAAATCAAAGATATATTTAGGAAGTAATGTGGAGAGAAGCTTGTGATGGATTGGAGCAATTAAGTTTTGAGAGTGACCGAGGTCTCTATTTTCACAATGGAATGGCTGGTGGTACCACAGCCTGAGTTAGAGAACCCTAGAACAAAATCTTATTGGGGGAAGAAAGATGACGAATTTAATTTTAATCTCCTCTCTTCCATGGTTCTCTCCCAGTGTGTTCACTGAGTCCGTTTACTAAGCCTGTCCGGCCCCTGGAATTGTAGCTACATGGCTAGAGTTCTAATTATTTTACCAGATGCTCTCGTGACCTCCTGGGGCACTCTCCCTTTACAGTGGCCAGAGTAAAGCATACAAAAGCAGAGTAAAAAAAGAAACTCCCAGAAGACCAGACAAAGTGGAGAGCTGAACGTGGGTCTCTGCACACATGACTCACAAGGTTATGTACCACACATCTCTTCTCACTCTCCAGAGGAGTTTGGGTTCTCAGAAATCACACCAAGAAGTACTTTGCCCGACTCAGTGGCCCAAGCAGCAGGTTTTCTCATCTTTTTATTCTCAGAAGCAGCAGCTCTGATGCCTAGTGAGGCAGTCTTACAGCCGTTGAACTCTCTCTTTACTGGTTTGTAAAATAATACGTGGAACCTCGAAGCCCATGGCATTGGCCTGGCTCCTTCTGGGCAGAGTTACCCCTAGAGGGTTTATGAAGTGGCGTGGGCACAAGTCTAACATGACCATCACCCTGCACACAGGGCTTAGCAGGCAGGGCCTGGGTGACCAGGATTTTCTTAGAAGAAGTGGCATATTTATGTTTTCCAATTTAAGAAAAAAATAATAATACAGACCCCCCCCACCATGGCATGTTGTATCCCATGTTATCAACCTTAGGAAGAATTTAAGATTGCGTCTAACTAAACCTGCCTAACCAGAGCTAATGTGTTAAAGACTTTCAACAAATCAGAGTAGAGAATGAATCTTTTTTAATGTGTTTCAGTGACTGGCCAAAGCAATCTGCAATGGCTTTAAGATGCCAAGAACATGACGGTTAAGAATTGTACCAGATTGAAGTTCTAAAGAACTCATTACATCCAACTTGCATATTTCCTCATGTATTTCACCCTTGTTTTACTTAATTTAGTTTTATTTAATTTAATTTTGCAGAGTCCAATCCATAGCTCATCTAACACTGTTTACTCTGACTCTGTACTAAAATTTGGGAACGTCGGCGCCGATCTTCTTTGAAATATATGAAATCTGCTAGTAGCTTTTTTGAAAAAGCATTTTTGTTTTGTTTTGTTTGTTTTTGCAGTCCGTTATCTATTTGCACCACTTTCAAGCTGGATGCAGAAATTGTAACTTAAAATAGCATGTTTTACCACTTTGTTTTGTTTATGACACTGTCTACTGGCTATTTATTGATGCTGTTATGCTGCTATTCCACAGTGCTGCTTGAACCACCATGGGATTCACAGATGGGCTTCCAGAAATGTTTTATAAAAATAGGAAAAAAAAAAAAAAAAGCAAGACTACTGCTTTATATCACTTTCAAGTAATCCCAGCTACCAAGAAAGACGCTACCACCAACCCCCACTTCCTATTAAACTGATGAAAAATTGGAGGGTTGTTTAAGCAATCGACACCTGTATGTAAGGACAAACACATCCATGCCCATCCCCTCCATGTGCAGGACTCTAGCTGGATACACAGAGTGTGAGGGAGGCATCAGTGATGATTAAGATACAACAAAGTGTGTATCATCTTCCTTTTTTATTTTCTGTTGAGAAAGTAATAATACTATCTGAATGCTGTTGTGGAACAAAGTTAACTAATTAAGCAAGCATGTGATAATTATTATAATTACTTTACCAGATGCTCTCATGATGTCTCAGTGAGCCTGTTCTAATTAAAGCATACACCATAGGTCGGACATGGAGTCATGACTCCCATTGTATCTCATCGTCCTATTTTCCAACATTTTATTTCATCATAAATTCAGAAGCTGATACATCTCCTGTGCTATATTTGGTACGTGTGATATGTATTTGTCTAGCCATGCAATTGGAATAGTCCAGAAAGGAAAGTCATCCATTGCCAGGACCCAGTATAGAAAGAAGTGTGGAGTGAGAGTTCAGCTTCCTGACGTCTTCGAAGGAATCTACCAATGTTAAGCATGGCTTGTAATCAGTAATGTGGGGCCTGAAGTAAAACATACACATCTCAGCTTAGTCCTTTTGGAATAAGAACAATGTGAAATCCATGGAAGATCAGGTCAGAATGGAATATTCTCTTAGTTTGTTAAAGATTACAAATAGTTTGGAGGCAGATTTGGAAATTGGTATGAGAACTCATTGCCTGTATCATAGTTCTTCATTAAACAGTCTGAGCTCACTTGGATATAAACAAAATCTTTATATTTTTTCCCCTGCCACTGGTCAGGTATCCTGCCACATTCCATTGATTTTAAGATGCACCTTTTATAAAATATATTTTAACACGACTGAAATCAAGATGCATCTTGCAATTAACAGTGCCTTTAAGCCAATTAAAGAAAACAGAATAGTGAATTTCATTTTTTCATGTCTTAATAAATAGGGCAGTTCTCATAACTTTCTAATTACTTTTAGGTACAAAAAAGATTTGTTCCAGCATATCAAACCCTTTCATTTCATATTCAATTCAATATTCATATTCAATTCAATATCATATTTCAAATTCAAAAATCCTTCACCTCCGTCAGAATGCTGCCTGTATGATTTGCAGAAGGGAACTGGTAGGGGCAGGTCCTAGGGGCGCTCCTCTCCCTCCGTCCTTTGGGTCTCTATTTCTCTTTTTTGCTGGGGCTGAAAAGAGGGCTAGAATACATATTCTATTGTATATTCTTTTAATTCTAACCCAGTGTGTTTATTCTGCAATGTTAGTTGGTTGTTTTCTTCATTAATTAATTTGGTTCTGAAAGCAACACTGAGGTAATACGATTAGCTCCACATTGGAGAGATTAAATATTTGCTAGAACTCAAGTTTAACTCTGTTTCTTGACCACTAGGAAAAAATACATAGACATCAGTATTGAATTTTGTACATCAGTTGGCATTGATGTATAGGAATGCATGGGTCAGGTTTACCTACACTCACCAGGAGAGTTAAAGTTCTGGTGCTCAGAGTGAGAACATCTGTCAAGGCAGTGCCACCTCTCCCTTTACACAGCTTGATGTTAGTGAGACTTATTTTTGTCTGGGTTTGCATTTTACATAAAGACAGAGGGGCAGATATATCAAATAACATGGATTTCTTGGCTCAATACCCAAGTTTTCAAAAGGCAAAATGGCAGAACACAAGAATGTATTTTTAGAGCAAATCATAAAAACGTAGTATGCCCTCCTTTGTGCTCTTAAAATATTTTGTTAATTGATCAGAGTAGATACTAAGTTTTATAATTGCTGGTGTTCAGTAATTCAGCCATTTATTTCACTGGTAAACATTTCGGCTGTCATCACGCCTTTCCTGTGATACAGCAAACTTCCCAACAATTTTGATGGCTCTAGTCTTGCCAACTCTCAATATGTTGGCCACATCACAGCTTCCTATGTAAGTCTTTTCACTCATTCTTTCAACAAATATCATTTATGGCAACCACTGTAATAAGCACCCCTTATACATCATAGTTTACCATCCAGAACATAGGTTTATGTTCTAGTGGGGAAGGTGGCTATGAATAAACAAATATGTCCCCAGATTTGGAAAAAACAAACATGATTTTGAAATAGTGAAGAACATGGAAGGACCAATTTAGTGTAAACAAGGTGGAAAGGGGCATTACATGAGTTGAGAATGTGTACCAAAGCTGGATTTTATTCAACATGTAAAGTGAAAACCATTGAGAGGTGTTAAGGATCTATCATAATTTAACTTGTATTTAGAAAAGATCAAATCTATTTCTTGTGGAGGAAATACTGAAGGGAGATAAGATAGAAGCTCAAAGATCAGTTAAAAGGCTGTTTCAACAGTGATGGTGCCTTGGTCCCAAATGATATAATTGGAAATAGAGCACAGTTAAGATGGTAGAGATAGAATAAATTGAATGCAATTGTGACAGAACAAGAGAAGTAAAAAATAATACTGATGTTTCTGGCATAAGTTATTTGATATATATTGGCACGTTTGCATATATGGATAAGAACAGGAGCTAGCACAGGTTTAAAAAGACTTTCACATTCCATTGAGTTGGTCATGAGGCAATGTAGTGTACATGTCAAGAAGGCAGGACCAAATGTGAATCCAGAGACCTGAATGGCAGATCTAGCTGGAGGTATATGTATCTGTGAGTCATCAGTGTGAAAGAGCTTACCCAGGAAGAGAGAAGTAGACCCAGAACTGGGCTTCAATGGATCACAATCCTTAGAAGTCAGGTAGAGGAACAGGGCTCAACATGGCAGCTGCTAGGGATATTACAGTGAGGGTCAAGAAAAATCAGGAGGCGATGGTATTTTGGAAACTGGCAATAGATAAGGATTAGGGGAGAGTTAACCATATTTAGTGCTCCTGAGAAATCCTATAAGATAAGAACAGAGAAATAAGTGATGGTTTAAGATCTGGCAAAGTGGATTTCATTGGCAAGAAGATTCATTCTTAAAAAGTTTCAATAACTCCCTGTATCTCTTAAGTAAGCTTAAATTCTTAGAACCACAAAGCCTTGCACAGTTGGACTATCATCTCCCTCAGAACCCACATGTGTTTTGTTTGTTTCTTTCTTCTATGTCTCCTTTTTAAAAAATTGAGATATAATTGATATTGTGGAAGTTTAAGGTATATAATGTGTTGATTTGATATATTCATATATTGCAACATTCCAAGCTCTGCTTCTCTTTATCCTAGCAACACATGTCTCGTTCAGTTCCTTGAACACACTCTCCTTCTTTCACTATATGGTTCTTTCTGCCTGGAATGCTCTTTTATTTTTCTCCCCATGCCCACTCAACTTCCATTACTTTTTTAGGTCTACTTTCATTGCTTTTTATTTCAGGCAAATGTCTCCTTACAACTACCAAATACCTTATTATTCGCTTAAATCAAGTATGTCCTGTGTGTTGAATTTGTCACTGGAATTAGTTAATGAATTACTGTCTCTTCCACTAAAATGGAATAGAGTGGGAGCACGTCTGTTCTGCTTACCCTTCTTTCTTTGTATTAGAGAAAATAAATGTCTTATATGCTGGGAAATAACTACATATTTGTTGAATGAATGAATGGATAATGTCTGCTTCTGCTGTTAATCTCATGTAATCTGTTTCTATTCTTTCTTTAAAAAAATGTATTTATTTGAGAGAAAGAGCATGTGCAAGAGAGGAAGAGAGAGTTGGGGGAGGAAATGGCAGAAGGACAAGGAGAGAAACTCTTAAGTGGATTCTGTACTAAGCTTGGAGCTTGACAGTAAGCTTGGAGCCTGACACGGAGCTTGATCTCACCACCCTGAGATCAGACCTGAGCTGAAACCAAGAGTCCAGTGCTCAACCTATTGTGCCACCCAGGTGCCCCTCTGTTCTTTACAAAACCTTTATTATATGTGACTGAAAGGTTTAGGAAATGATGATTCATTTAAATAAAATATTATTTACTTATTTGCTATTACAGCTTTTAGACTCTCTTGTGAGTCAGATAGGATTATTTTAAAATTTTATTGATCAAGCTTTGTGGCCATTCTGGCTACAGACTATTTCAACCACTCAAAAAGTACCACTCTCTTTACTACATTTAAATTCTGATGTTCCCTGGTCCCTTCCTAGCCTCAGTTGTTCTCAGTCGTTCTTAAATATATACGTTTATCAGCAGCCTGCCCACTCTCCCAGAATCAAGAGAGTAGATCACATCAGTTTGTCACATAGAGTCCTATTTCTGTAAGAGAGTTCTGCTTCTCCTGTCTAGGGTTTGGATGCTAGACCCATACATGATAGATTTCCTCACTACTAACCAGACTTCTGCTCAATAATCAAGTCTGGAGCTGTCCACTCTCAAAGAGAGGCTGTGCTCTTCCCCCAGCAAACTGCTAGGGTCTTCCTTGTTGTCTCCCTCCTTGCTCTTTGCATCTCAAGGGGTATCAATCCTCTGGCTCACCATGGCCTCCATTCTGAGAATATGTGAACTGAGTGCAAATCTATCCATTGCTTTCTGTCTACATTAGGCTCTATTTCTTTATGCCTTTGCAGTATACAATATAAATTTTGCTACTCGAAGTCTAATACTTCCTATAGACAGTAGACTCATTTTTATTACATTAAAACAAAACGTGTAACTCAACTCAAGTATTCCTAATTAATCTCAGTGTTTCCTGGGTAGAATCTCTCTGCCCATCTGTCTAAAATGGAATTTAATCTAAGTTCTTACTGTTTCTTCAAAGTCATGATCTACAAAGCTCCTTTAAAAATCTCTCTTTAAGGCTTCTAAACCCCTCCTAGCTTTAGCTTGTTGTAGAAGGTACTTCTTATACTTAACTCCCTTGAGTGTCATACAAGGGACATGTCTTCCTGGCCTCTAGTTTTGCCAAATAGCTGCCATAGGAGCAAGCTAAGAGAACACAAGTATTTGCTTACAGGTAGATAAAGCTAACTCCTGGAGAGTTTTCCACTGCAAATGTATTTGGAGAAATAAATTTGAAAGCTGAGTACTTGAACTTGTGCCTCCTGATACATGTTTCTCACGAAGCTTACCTCCTGAAGAGCAGTGTTTATATTCGCAGCAATTTTATTTGAAAAGACACTTGCAAAAAGAGAAGAGCACCCTTTTATGGAATCAATGTTCTAACTTTGAGAGATTAAAAATTTTAAAAATACATAGTAAAAGAAACTGGAGAAAGAAGTGAGAAAAACGAAGAAGGTTAGTAAAGCAAGAAAGGAAAGTAACATGAAACTTAGAAATTTCAAAACACAACTTGTCTATTTTTTAGCTGTGAGAACGTGGACCACCTATACCCTCTGAACTAGATGGGTAAAATGGGGAGTAATAACATTATTTGTCTCAAGCATTGTTGTACAAGTTAGATTATGCAGTTAAAGTGTTAAGCATATTTCGGGACGTAGTAAAAACCCAATAAGTTAACTATGGTATGGTAATAATCAAAATAAAATAAAAATCATACCAAAAATCTCATTATAATGTTAGTATTCAGAATTTCAGATGTGGGATTATTTTCATTCGCTCAAAGGGTGTACAAATTTGGCTGTGTACGTTCCCAGTAGCCAGTGACGAGTAAAATAATGAGTTTGTAAATATGAAAAGATCTATTCACTGAAATACAAGAACGCTTAAATTGTGCTTTCTACCTGAGGATTGTAGAGTTACTGCAAGGGTTCTGTTTGTAAGTCCCTTCACTACTGTATATGGCTCAAATCATAGTGTCTTGTGCACATGCGCACTATTGGTTTTAAATGAACTGGATATTGTGATAATGATACCAATTTATTTAATTGTGCGACAGAATTCACTGTAGCTTTTTGCCAGTCTGCATTTTCCTAATTGATGGACTT
Source organism: Mustela nivalis (assembly GCF_964662115.1). Lineage (NCBI taxonomy): Eukaryota > Metazoa > Chordata > Mammalia > Carnivora > Mustelidae > Mustela > Mustela nivalis. The sequence goes on from NC_139035.1 coordinate 38,929,487, forward strand.
GCTAAGAGTACCATCAGAATCATGAAGAAGGCTATATATTAATTTGCTGTCTTTTAATCAAAAAGATTGGGAGTATATTGCTGAGGAGGAAAAAAAAAAAAAGTTAGCTTTGAAAAAACAACAGCAACAAAACCAGCAACAACGTCCCAGCTCTTGATTTCGTTGCCCTTCATACCCTCATCAACAGCCTAAAGACCTCTCAAGTCACAGAAGCATTCTTTTTTTGAAGCAGGATTTGCTGCTGTAGATGTGACTTTCTGATTCCATTGCTAGCCCCATGAGGATGTCTGTGAAAGATCTGGGGCAAAGCTGTTAAGCTTTCTGAGAGTGCTTTTGCATAGAAAATGGGTTTGACTGCTAAAACTGTTATATTGGTAGGGTTTGAATGTCTGCCTAGGAAATGATACTGGTTGCAAAAAATAACCAGATAGGTAATTTTTCCTTGCTCCTTTGGTCATTTGGAATCAAATACAGGTATTTTCTACTAATTCAATCCTTGTGTCATCTTGCCAACCCCATTATGGTATACCCACCCTGGATCTGATTTATCAACTCTTAGGTGAGAGAATACTGAATTTTTGGGGATGGGGATATGACTTTTTTTTTTTTTAAGTTGTAATGAAATATTGTAAGAGAGTATTATTTAAAGCTTTAGAAAACATCTTCCTTGAAGGAAAAAAGTCTTTTAAAAGGCCTACTAACTTGGCCTAATTACTTGAATTAAGGAAGTAAGACACTTTTGCACTGACTTTGAACAACTTTCTTGACTTCCTGCAAAGAGGATTCTTGACAGTATTTTTGGAGAAGTTAGTAAAACCGAATCTGACATCACTACCTAGCAGTTTCTGTAGCTACCAGAGTGGTTTGCTCTTAGGGTAACAGAGGAGGAAATTGCTCCCTGTGTGATAAGACAACAGCAAAGAGTATGCATTCATTTCTTTTATTTTTGACTCAATTTCACAAAGAAAACCTTTTGCAGAGATAACTATTATTTTGCCTTTCAGAAGGACGCATGCTGTTTCATAGGAATACGGCTGATTTCCAGATATGACCATGTACTTGTGGCTTAAACTTTGGGCATTTGCCTTTGCCTTTCTGGATGCAGGAGTGTTTGTTACTGGTAAGTACAAGTATGTTAATGTATTCTTAGTAATATATATATTTTTTCCTTATGGAGAGACATGGGTTTGAAGTAGACATAAAAAGAAGTTAAGTGTTGGTGATTGAAAATGAGGAAGCTCACTCTAAAATGATCAAGGCTATTGTAGTTCAGAGAGACAAGTCTTGCTATGTGACAGAATACATTGTTACTGTTTTAAAAGGCATAAATGTTTGGGGAGAAAAATCACTATTTAAAAGAAACGTTGTCTATCTGTATCTTTGTTTATAAACTATTCAAGGATATTACAAAAGCAATGTTGTTACTTAACCCTCAAATATGTGAATATACGTTTATGAAAGTCTGAGGAAATCTTAATGACAAAGTAAGTGAATTTTCATCCTTTTAACAAAAAATGATTTTTTTAAAGTCATAATATGGCTTTGGTTGCATGCAAGCCATTCTTTTTTAAACTGGAGTTTCCTTCCTCAAAAGTAAATTACTACTGAAACAGTTTTATTAAATACTTAGCTATATGATAGCTTAAAATAATATACTTGGGAATTTACAAAATATTAATTTTATGCATATTCTTAGCACAGAATGTATTTTAAAACAAGTTTTTGGTTTCTTCCTAATAGTTTTAATGGTCATTTGCTTCGGAAATTTTTACGGGGCCACCGCCCTTCCTGGGTGTGGGTAAATAGTAGAGCCTTGATGAGATTAAAAATGCTTAAATTCTTAAGAGTCATGCAAATGCTGTATTCTATAGGAAAATGTAATGGGGAATCTCAAGTACTCATTTAATTTGAAGATCTTGGCATATTTATTATCTATTTAATGGACATTTATTGAACAGTTTTGGTTTGGGTCATGAGTGCATCTCGGTTGATTGTTAAATGTAACTAATAAATTGATATTTAATATTACTCCTTATGATGTAGCATCTAAAAGCTGTTACTCATTATTGAAAGGATATTAAAAATGGCATTTGTGTAGACATTTCAACTAAGTTTTTAAAAAAGGGGAAAAATTGTTTTTGAAAGTGTCGCTTACTGGAAGTCACTCTGAAATCTGTTTTTGATGTTCTGCCACTCTTCTTTCCTCTAAAAGGCAGGATAGTAGCTACCTCTAGAGCTTGTTACATTGTCAGTTGATATTTTGTGTAACGAGAAGAGTGGAAAGCGTTGTAAGATACTGTTTTGTTTTTAACTGCAAAGAAGGGTTAAAATTTGTTTATAGAGAAACAACATTTTGTCTTAATACAGAAAATGTTTTTCAAGTTACCTTTTCTATAAAGTTAGTTATCATGACCAAGACCAAATTATAATGAATAATGATTTTAACCAGGCGATACTATGTATATTATCATAAATTAGAGTGAATATTCATTGAAAATTCCCACTTAAGAACTGTTGCAAAGCATTTTTAAATAAGCACAAAGAAACACTGAAGTATTTTGTAGGACACAGAACAAATCACCATAAAAATTTCAACTCACTCTATTAGGGATTTTTACCATAGGAAATTTCTTTCAATTTATGATCAAAATAAAAATATAAAACTATCCAGAAACATTTAAATCAATTGTGCTGAATAATTTGTCCTAAATAAATGGATAGGTATACATAGATTTATTTTGAAGGATCAAAATACAAAATTTGTACACTTGTTTGTACAAATATCAAGAGCTAATACTTTTTCTAAAAGGCATTGAAATGTATACATATTTTTGGAAAAAACAAAAGAATCATATTATCTGTGTCTACAAACCTTATTTAACATATAAGTATAATTATCTGTGTCTGAAAATCTTACATACCATCCTTTTAAGTTCAGAGAGACATTTTGTGATTCAATGTATGATTTGGGAAGTTATTAATCTTTTAAATTATATATATTTCCTTATTAACAGCTAATGAGTTGATTGTATGCTTGATTTTAATGTGTTACAATTGAGTTCAGTGAGCATAGGAAGTATGCTCAAATTTATATTGTGTTCTTTAAGGGAATAAAAAACCAGAGCCAAATGTAGAGAGACATCAATTAATAGGTAAATATATGTACAACTCACATGTGTTATTTAATACCTAAAATAAAAATACTGGCAAGGCAAAATGAAGCTTTGCCATGGCAACAATGCTGGGTTGGGTTTTTCACAAAAGTTTGTAATCTCTGTGCCTCTTTGCCATGATAACTGGAAAACTTGGTTGAACATTTCTAAATAATTCTAGGGAATGATGATTGTTTTTAGAACTCAGGTAGGGATGAGTGTTTTCTGACTCTAAAAAAGGAGTAAAGCTAGGCAAATCTATCAGTCTATAACATACCATCCAGGGTATACAAGTTATATTATGTAAGTCATAACAGTTTAGATTCATTTCCTGCTCATAATTCTCCATTTCCCAGCTACATTAAAATAAATATCTCACATTATAAACATGTATTATGCTTGCACATCTCAGACTTTCAGTGCAATTTGAATTTAATAAGCAACCTTACTAAGATCTAAATACTCTACAATTTAGAGATTTAAGGATATGAACGTTATTTTTTATGAATCTTGTACAAGTATTTATTTTTTATAAAAATCTGCCTGTGATCCTTATCATTGCTAGAATTTGAAATGCATTTTTTTGATGGGGGGAGGGAAAGGGTAAGATGGACTTAAGGGTCTGTCTGTCCTTTTCCTATCTTGTTCTATATAAGTAAGTAGAAGGGCAGTGTGGTTAGTCTGAGCTAGGTCTTTCCTCTGTTCTGGGGCACCTCTATAGCGATATACAAACACATATCTATTCTAGTGTTTATCTGTGAATCATAAAGTACACACAAACACATATCTACTTATCTACCTTCTGGTTCTTCATATTTGTCTACTTTTAAGCATTGCGGTTTTATGCGCTTTAATCCTTGGCCAGTTTTATTCTTCTTTTCTTGTTTTCTGTGCTCAGAGTTTGATATCATTACCTACTAAGTATTGATGATCCTGATTTCCCATCTCCAGACTCATTCCTCTGAGGGACAAAAAAAAAAGGGGGGGGGGAGAGAAAAAGAAAAAAAAATCTGAAATATATTTAAATGCTCCTCAAGTCTTATAATTTTACTTTTTAATCATCTCTAAAATCTTTTCCCTCTTTTTTATCTCCATTGACATCACCTTAATTCATGCCTTTATCACTTTTTGCTTTCCTAATCTATCTCAGGTCTCATCCATTTCTTTCTATAGTCTACACCTTAAAAATATAAAATGAAAGAAAGAAAAATCCCTCTGATATCTTCTTATTGTCTTTGGTATACATGCTAAACTCCTCGTCAGAGCCGCTGGGTTCAGTGAACTAGGAGCTGGGCCTGGACTTGGGCCTGGAGCTGGGCAGAGAGTATTTTGTCTTTTTTTTTATGATTCATTAACCCACAGGAGGCAGTTTCAACACTCTGTTTCACTCATCTACACTTCCTCAGGACCTGGAAGGCTCTGTGCAAGTCCTATTTCCTCTTGAATGTTTTCTTCGGTCACTCATGCCACAAAATCTCTCTACCGAAATTGTACATGTTTTGCCAACTTTCCGTGGCATTTTTTCACATACTATTTCAATTTTGTTGTTGGTGGTGGTATTAGTGTTATTATTTACCCATCAGTGATTACAATTACTTCCATTGTAACCAGTGTGTAAGCACAAACTATGTCTTATGCCTTTTTCTGTATCCTCTGTACCTGATTTCTTACCAGACACTAAAAAGTTATGCTTGTTTTTTGACAAGACCAAAGATTATACTAATGAAGGAGAAAGAGGAAGAACACACACACACACACACAAAATTCCAAAACAAAGGATCAAGGAAGAGAGAAATGAGCAAAAAAAAAAAAAAACAGCGAGCAGAAGGATAGAGGGAGTTAGACAATGTCATCAAGGTTAAATAAAATCATTTGGATCTGGATTTTTATAGGTTTTGATTTTTAAAAACTTGATTTCTTCTTATTATTATTATTTTGCTATTTCCTTCATTCATCTCCCTATTTTCCCTCTTATCTGGAAGACCTTCCTAATTTCTTAAAAAATCCATAGCTCAAGAATGTTATTCCTAAATACTTCTTGGCCTACTCTTGGACATTTTTAGTAATGGCATTTCATTTGGTGGGTTAATTTTGTTCTTCAGATAGAGATGACTGTAAGAAGAGAAGTAAGGAATCAGGTGGGAGAGGAGATACTTCTCTACCATGGGGACAAAAACCCAGGGAGTCAGGTCCAGTCCTTGCAGATAGAGTCATGGACACTGGTAGTGTTTTGGGACTGATTTCGAGGGCTCACTCTATGCACTGCATTCTGGGCACACAGAAAGCTCGTTGGGAGTTTGGGCATCGTTTCTTACTAAGATAACATGATAATGAATTTCAATTTGAGTAGGTAAAAAGCAGAGACTTATAATTAGTTTGATTAATTTTGTAGGTGAAAGCATAGTGTTAACACACACACCCAGCGTTCTGATCAGATCATGTATGTGTCAGTCACCTTGGTGCAGAGAAAGAGATTTGTCATCACCGAACACCTTTGATCTTTTTCAGTCATCTTATAAATTTATGGGAATATTTACATAGGAGAAAATTGGAATGGAAATTGAACTTAATCTCAATTTAAACTTAATTTCAGTCTAGTCTTAATATCTGTGTCTGTATTAGATACCCAGTTCTATACTACTTGCCTATTATTAAAGGATTAATGCTATAAGTTTTATATACATAAAGATAATACTCTGTAGGGAAGGATGAAGAAAAAAAATGAAATATTGCAAGTTATTCATTCAGCCATATGATATGATATCTATTTCTACATAATACTGAACTATATAGATATATTTTGTATACAAGGTCATAACCAATATTTAGATAAGAAATATCTAATCATTGCTTAAAATTTTTAATTTGCATTCATTTTTATATGTCCAGGTGCTACCTCAATGTCAGTGCGTCAAGAGTCTGGGGGAGGACTACTGTAAGCAGAGTATTGTGGGTTCAGGAATAACAACAAAAACAAGAAAAAATAAACAGAACTTTGGCATAAATACACATAAAGTCAGTGTTAGTGAACTACGTAAGCACCTTCCATGTGCGTTCATATCTTTAACTGATTGACCTCTGAAAAAATAATCAGTAAGATTATCAATGCTTTTATTAGATTCCTTTTTTAAAATATTTTATTTATTTATTTGACAGAGAGAGAGAGAGCGATCACAAGTAGGCAGAGAGGCAGGCAGAGAGAGAAAAGGAAGCAGGCTCCCTGCTGGGCAGAGAGCCCCATTCGGGGCTCGATCCCAGGATCCCAGGACCCTGGGATTATGACCTGAGCCGAAGGCAGAGGCTTAACCCACTGAGCCACCCAGACACCCCCTTTTATTAGATTCTTTACTGAAGACGCATTCAAGCAACTTTAACATCTTCCATGGTGCTTAGCTATATATACAGTGTTTAAAGATTCAACATCTATTTCCTACTAAAAATGAGCCACAAATGAAAAAGTTATTTTACTAAAACTTCAATTTCTCCTATATATACTGCATGTGTAATAAAATTATAACTACATGCAATGATATTCCAATGAAAATGATTGCCATTCATATATTTAAAAAACTACTTCCAACCAAAATGTGAACAACCACAGGAAAATCATCAGCCCTCAAAAGAGGTAACCTTCTAATAGTGGAGCACAAATCAAGAACTAAGGGCAACTCAGCATCAACACATATGTATTAGAAAATGAACAGCTACTCTAGCAAACAACAAAAAGCACTAATGTGCTAGAAGAAACTCGGCATTGTAAATATTAGTAATAATTAATTGTCCTGATAGTCATGGGAAATAGATTAGAGAATCCTATATAAATAATAATGATGTTAACAGATGATAGCAAAGGGATGAAATCATGGCAATAAAGTGTGGTTACCATATTTTAAATATCTCCATTTAAAGGAAAAAACCCCACTAATTTGTTTAGTGATAAAAGCATCACTAAGCATCATAGGAAACGAGGTAGGTGCCATTCTGTGTTGGAGATGGCATTTAGATCGAGAAGCATTTTAACAATTGAATTCGATGAATTGTATGATCTCAATTCAAATCACTTTCCATCTCTGAGACACAGTGTCCTCATCTATAAAGTGCTGTAAGCATTAACATTGAGAATATTTATGAAATGCTTTGAAAACTATGAGATGCCCTGCAGAGTTACCTACTGTATTTACATGATCCCATAAAATCACAGCAGTAGCTATTTTTTATGGACACAGGATTCCAAATTACATCTCTTTCCTTGAGTGGCTCAGAGGAGATACAGTTTAAGGCTATGAGGTAAAGGAATAAACCCTTAGAGATCTTTGAATTCTTTGAAATTTCCATCCCGTTTTAGGGATTTTTCAGGCTACTCTGGATGTCACCTCTTAAATAGTTTGTAAATCCAATTTTTTGCTAGAGATTCTAAAGTTTTCTTGTTGTGACAATAGCCTGCAATTTTGCCTCCCTTCAATCCCTAGTGTGTTCTTACCTACTTCTACTAGGATAATCTCTGTAAAAGGCGAAACTTACCTTTGTATAATCTTCGTTCAGTGGCTCCCTATTGGATAGAGAATATACTGATCCCATAATTTTGATCCCAAGGATGTTTAAGAAAATAAGCATTTCACTAGAATATACCTATATTTATGAGTTTTCCTTGAGAACTGCTTTCACAGAAAACAAAATAAAACAAAACAAAACAAACGCATTAAGCGAAACTAATTCCCTGAGCATTTTTATATAACCTGATCAGATCATTACCAATTTTTTCATTAAAAGAATTTTACTGGATGAATGTTCAATAGCATCACTTTTCATTCAATTTTTATAATTAATATTAAATTCATGAATCAATTTTTTTCATCCACATCCAATTTTACGGATTATAGACTTATGCCTCTGATAATTTTCCTTTATGGTTATGATATTTCTACATGAATTTTTTTTGGTCAAATAATACAGATCTAAATTTCCTAAAAAGGTTTAATTCTTCTATTTAGCCAGAAACAGCATTACTTCTGCACAGTTTTAGCCAATGCTTCTTTCTTTTCCTTTTTTTTATTTACATTTCAATATGACACAAAATGTAATTGATCTAATGTATTTACCTCCATCAAATCATAGGTTGTGCAGTATTAGACATTTTCAAATTTATATTGTGCTGATATAGCTATCATTAGCAATCATTTTGTGATTGAGAGCTCCATTTTGAGATTTCAAGTGTTTTGATTACTTCTCGAGTAACCAGTGGAAACTTCAGAAGTATTTACAAGACTGCTGTATAGTCTAGAATCGCATTTTAACTCTCATTCATTTGAGTAGCATTCTTCTTATTAGCTTACACACCCTATGCCAACTTCTTACTGGTTGGTACAGCAAAAATTAGAGAGATTAATTAATGTTTTCAATATATATAGTAGGTGAGATCAAAATAAGGTGTCAAATCATCCTACTTCTGTCTCTGCATTTAGAAAAAATAAAGCTCTTAGCATGGTATACAGAGCTTTAATTTAGTCCCTCCAGGTTTTTATAGCTTAATCTGTAACTTTGTGACATGTACTATACAGTTAACCCTTAAACAATGGAGATTAGAGAGACTGATGCCCTACACAGCCAAAACTCTATGTATAACTTTTGATTCCCCCAGAATTTAACTACTAATTGTCTACTTTTGACTGTAAGACTTCCTGATAACATAAAAGGTTGATTAATGCATATTTTGTATATCATATGTATTATATATTATATTCTTGTGATAAAGTAAACTCGAGAAAAGAAATGTTGAGAAAATCATAAGGAAAAAAGCAATTGGTAGTACTGTATTTATCAGAAAAAGTCCACATCAGAAGTAGACCTACACAGTCCAAACCAGTGTTGTTCAAAGGTCAACTGTATACTCCTGTTGTAACTTGGATTTTCCTAAAAATATAACGTTTTCTTCTTCAAATTGCTGACCAGGCTATTTCTTCTTCCCTCCACTTTTTTTTTTTTTAAATTGGGCAAATTATAATGGTCTTTAAACTTTAGTTCAAGGGTCACTTCCAATGGGCAGCCGTCTTGCATGTTCCCTGCTCTTCCAGTCCTTTCACACCTGGGCAGGTGTTCATCTGCTGTGATGATTCCATGAATAACCCTCTTAGAGATCTCTTTATCTGGCTTTCTCTCATATAGCTGGTGAGCTTGTGTAGATAATCATTAGATCTCTGCTTATTTATCAATGAGCCCCTGCAGGTCCTTGAAACTTGTTTGTTAAATGGGTGGATAGGTGTCAGTATAGTCTAACCCTGTATGAAGAAAGCACTTAACAACCCACAAAAATGATTTTAAATCTGTCCTTTTGTTGTTGTTATTACAGTATTTATAGTAAAGTTCCTACACGATGGAGAAATTCAGGAAATAGAAGGAAGAAAAAATTGCTTAAAATCCTTGCTCACCCTTTTTCTTTCCTTCTGGTCTTCTATCTCTGTTTTGATTATGTTCTGTGTGTAAAATGATTAAGTGCTATTTGTAGAGTTGCACATTACATTTTTTTTCTCTAAGTGAACCATGATTATTCTAGGCAACTTGAGAAACACAGAAATGAATAAATAGGAAAATAAAAATCTCAGGATTCTTGAAACCCATCACTAAAAACTTTCTGAATATTTTATTTCACCAGTCTAGCTAAATCTGTTTATTTACTCATTCATTAATTCATATCATGAACAAATATTTTATGAGTACTTTTCCTGTACCTTCAGCTGGGAATGCCATATTCTATGCCCATCTTTGGGAAGTCTATACTCTCATTGTGGCAGTGGCTGCTTGAAGATGGGGTTTTAAATCTTCCAACTTCTCCATAAGCTTTCTCCTCAAAGTAATAACATACCTTGCAACAGATGATTAATTCTTTTCTCCATCATTACAAATTATAGATTAAAAAATATTATTTAAAATCTGCTTATAATACACTCTTTAAATAAAAACTCTGTTCTTACCAGACCACATTTGGCCCCTGTTTTAACTAGATTTCTTCTGCAGGCTTTCAGTTATAGAAGTTCTGAATCTGCCAGAGTTGTGCAGGTTATTATTAGATATTTAATAAATAAAGGTGGTAGATGTGAAGACAAACTAGACAAAAGTCCCAGTTCTCTTTGGTTTGTTTGCTTTGTGATTTGGTCTGAAAATAAAAGCTTTATTTAGAGAGACATGTTAAAACATACCCATGTGTACCGCATGCAAATAAACCCTTAAATTATTTTGGTGATCTTCCATAATGGTTTTCCAAGGTTATTGGCTAATAAGGGCTGATATTTCATCCTGGGTCAGCCTGATTCTTAGTTCATTCTTTTTCGACTGGGTTACTCAGACTTCTTTGTGGTTAGCCTAGTGACCAGGTAATTGAGGACATGACTATTTGATGGTAGGCAAATCACACCAAGACTGCAGGGTGGTTGGTGGTGTCTCAGAGGTCATTTGTGTGAAACATACATTTCAGCCCCATGCAGTTTAGTTAGCTACATAGGTAAAACACTGGGCACCCAGCCACTTCAATATTTTTAGCAAGATCTAAGTCACCTGAGATTTTGTCTCTTATTAAAAAACAAAAGACATCTTTGATTAATTCGTATTTACTATGAATGTTGATGCTGCATTAATAATACAAAAGTCATGTTGCCATCATCTTGAAATGGAGCTTAAGAAGGTACACCACTGAGTCTGTCGGGAGGTGAGTGATATGATGGAAAGAATGGATTTTCCCCAAACTAATTTGTTTTTTATATTACATAAAGTGAAAGCCATTGAATAATTTACCAAAGTATCTAGAATTTTTTTTTTGTTTTTGAAGTGCAAGGGAAGTAACTTGACCTTTGTTAAACACTTTGATCATGGAAAACACATGAGGTTCTCATCTTATTCCAGGAAGTGTAGACACCAGATAAGCTTTTTATGGTTATCCAAGAGGCATATTAAATGAATCTGGTAAAGCTGTCTTATAGTTTTCTACTCCAGGGACAGGTTGGCTAAAACTCAAGGGAGAGGAAAGAATAAAAAAATATGTTTATTGTTTGGTTACTGTGATAAATGTGGGCTGTCAATGAAATAACTTAGGTCAAGTATTCTACCTTGAATTCTTAGACTTAGGTTTCCAAATCCCTTTTTTAGTTTCTAACCTAAGATTTTTAACTTATGCCCTAATAAGTTCTAAGTCTTTCTATTTTTTTTAGTGACCATGTTTTTATTTTCTGAATCTACTGATGGAAGCTTTAGGTATGTTCAAAGTACGTTGTAGCTAAGAAAAATTAATTAAGCAAAAGATACCAGTTCAAAGCATTGACTGTGGGAGAGAGTGATGATATGTAGGAGGTAGGTAACTGAAAGAAAAGGGCTAGGGAGCTGATGAAAATAATTTAAAGAAATAATACTAGAAATATTGGATTCAAATCAGCTCTGACCTTTAATATGCTTAAGAAATCAGTCTTTGAAATGTTGCTTGGATTCCATTCTGAGCTATCCAGTTAGAAACATTACCTTTTAAATCCTCAGTTCCTTATCTGTACAATAGGAACAATAGCAGTAGCTATTAGATGAGATAATTTACTCATTGATTTAGCCATTTTTAAAATAGAATCTCTATTATGTGCTAGGAACTATTCTAAGTGCTGACACAGTGATAAATAAAACAGAAAAGGTACCAACATTCAAGGAGCTTAATCTTAGTAAAAAAGATAATGAAACTAAGTAAATAACTGAGAAAGTTTCAGATATTGATAAGTGCTGTGAAATAAAACAGTGTAACGTGATAGAGACAGGCCAAATCAGGGAGTGACTGGCCTTTTAGACAGTGATCAAAGAAGACCTCTTAAAAGTAGTGTCATTGGACTGATGATATTGGGTGATAAGATTTGTAAAGATTTTTGTAAAGAAGAACTGGCAGGTGCAAAGTTTCTTCATAAAAAGCAAAAACTTGGTGGGTTCAAAGCAAGGAAAGGAGGTCAGGTGCTTGCAGTATGGTGGGTAAATGCTGAGTGGTTTGTGGTGAAGCTGGAGAGATATGTAGAAGGGGCAGGTCCTACAGGGCCTTGTTGGCAATGAAAAGAATTTGGACTTTTACCTTAAGCATAAAGAGAGTAAGCTATTTGGAAGTTTTAAGTGGAGAATGAGCTAATCTTATATCCATGTTAAAGAGACTATTCTGGCTGCTGTGAGAATAGATTGGAAGGGAGTTATAACCTGGAGACAAGTTAGGAGCCAGTTGAAATGGTGGAAAGGAGAAAAGGGGTGGTATCTGGACTAGGTGCTGACAGTGGTGGTGGAAAGAAAGGACACGTGTATATAGAATCAAGAGAAGTTGCTGTGTGGAAAAAAAATATAGGAAGTTATATAGAACGCCTCATCTTTTCCTCATGAACAATTAAGATGAGAATCACCCCAGTTCGAATAGGCAATCAAGGGTTCTGTTTTATCCATATTAATGTTTGAATTCTCATTAGACATTCACTAGAGATATTAGAAATTGATTGGAATTAAGAGTGTGGGACTTATTAGGACTAGATTGTAGTCAGACATTTGGAAGTCACTGTATAGAGATGGAATTTAAAGCCAAGGAACTGAGGACTTAATTCTAAGCCCTGGGACACATCATATTTGGAGGGGTTAAGAGGAGGGACTAGGAAAAGAAAAAGTGAGAAGGGGTAGCCAAAGTGGAAAAGGAAAAAAAATTTGCTATCGATATTGAGAAAAAAAGCTGATGATTTAATGAGAATCCAGCCAATTTCACATAAAAGTCAAAATTTGTGTCTTTTGAAAGTTTGGTTGAATAGTAATTATAAGCATACTAATTATTGTCAAATATACTTATTTAACTTTAATACTGGCCCAAAAGTAAGTTATGAAAATAATTTGTAACAATATTCATAAGAATTAAATATATATGTATATTTGTGTGTGTGTGTGGATATATATATATATATATATATATATTTACATGTATAATATTTATCTCCCTTGCTAGCTCAGCTATTCGAAAAAAGGGGTATGACTTAAAATAATATTTTAATAAAATTTGGGTAAAATATATTGAAAGACTAATGAATTATTAATTTAATTGAAAATGTCTTGAAAAGGTAACACTGTTGAATTTCTTGTTTGGTATATTTTGTTTTGGTGCACATTGATAAAAATCTTTAAAGATCCTATTTAATCTAATAGATGGACAGGTTAGGAGGTTTGTTGAATATAAATTATTTCATAAAAGACTTATTTCTAAAACAAATTTTAAATCTTTCATTTCTTTGAGAAATTTGAAAAACAATTGCTTATTACTTAGGCTTATATTTGGTAGGACCAAAGAGTCTTAATAAAAGTTTACAAATCAGAATTTGTCCTTTTGGGGACACATCTATGTTTATGAATATGTTTATATATGTATATACATATATATGCTTATATAAATATATATATTTAATAAGATGAATTGCTAATAAGGAAAATAGTGCTACCATGTGCCATGTGTTTTCAAAACTGTATAAATGTGATCTCATTTAACTTAAGTATACATATACAAATCATTATGGAGTCTAGCTTATACGTACCTTATATCAGTAAAGTTGTTACTTTGTTTCCAGATATTTTATCATAAAACTTACTGATTATAATATCCCAAAGGGAATAGCTAAACTTAATTTTTCTCATTCTAATTTTAAATACTAAAATTGAGAAAGAAGGAGTGAAGAAAGGAAAGTACTAATGAGCTCCTCCCATGTGCTTGGTACTAAGATGCTTCACCTGCATTGTGCTGTTCAAACTTATCTTTCTTTCTTTTTTTTTTTTTTTTTTAAAGATATTATTTATTTATTTGACAGACAGAGATCGCAAGAAGGCAGAGAGGCAGGCAGAGATAGAGGAGGAAGCAGGCTCCCTGCGGAGCAGAGAGCCCGATGTGGGGCTCGATCCCAGGACTCTGGGATCATGACCTGAGCCGAAGGCAGAGGCTTTAACCCACTGAGCCACCCAGGCGCCCCTCAACCTTATCTTTCTTTCTGTATTTTGTTTCTAATGGTTTGGAGTATTAAATAAATGTTCAGATAAACCTCGGTCACCAGTGTGAACAGAGGAAAACAGAATTATGGTTAAACCCAAAGAATAAGCGATCTAAATATTATTGAATTTGTTGTTCTATTAGGGTATTTTGTTCAAGTTCAAAAGTGGGCACATGAGATGTTTGGGTAGTTTACTCTGAGTTCAAAAATGAACTCCTATTGAAAAGGCTTAGCACGGGAGAAAGTTGTGCAGCTTTCTCTTCCTGCCTGGCTTCATTTTCACAAGGATATAAAGCCATCGTTTAAGCCCATCTGCCTCAGAGCTTGTGAGAGACAAGGAGAGAAGAGAAGGGTGGGGGGCAGAGAGAATGAATGAGAGAAGGTGAATCCATTTATTGCAAACGATATTTTAGTGTGTGGAAAATAGATAATCATGTATGCAGGCACTAACATCAGTGAGTCAGGGAGCATAATTTGCTGTAATGCAGAAAATCTAGCTGTATGTAAATAGGGACATAAAAAGCCTAGTAAACCTAAGTAATCCATTTTAAGATGTGTTAGCTCAATTATGCAAGAAAATATCACTATTTCTCTGCCCCCTACTTTGAGGATAAAAGTTGGAATGACGGAAATAGCTTACAATCAAAAAATTTAAAAAAAAGAAGAAGAAGAAAAGAAAAGAAAGGAGTCAGTATCATGTCAGTGTGCAGAGCTGTGATACCACATGGCAACTTAAGAACAAATGGAACCCACAAGTCCATCTTCAGGTTCAAGAAGGAGAGGTTCTCACACAGAGGAAGATTAAACATATTTTCAGGGTGATCTAAAACAGAAAATCACCAAAGCCTTTGAAATAAAAAATTATCCCTGTTCTAAGAATAGAAGGTGGTTTTGTGTTGAGGGCAGCTAGAAGGCATGATGGAAGAACTATAGAGAATGGCTAGTGAGAGATCAAAGGCAAGTAGAACCTCAAAATTCTGGAAGTGGAACAAGTCAGATACAACATAAGGAGTACTTCAAAGACAAGGAAGCAAGAATAATAAAAATATCTTTAGTTGTCAAATGTAAAATTTGTGCCAGTTTTGTCACATTTTATTTTTCAAGAGCACTGTAAAACCAAAGACATTTTCTGTTCACATCAATCTGACGATACATATTTTTCTCATCTATCTGAATTAGTCAATTTTCCAAAAGAAAAAAAATACATTTTGCTCAGAGTCCAAAATGTCTTTTCTTGGTTATCCTTAATAGAATGCCTTTTCTTAAACTAAATTTTAATATTTACATTTCTAAGTATAGGGTGGCCATAGAAAATGAATGAGAAATCACTTCTTATAGTAGAATGAAATGGAATGAAAAAGGGATGGTTGTATTCTTTAAGCATCTGCAAAACTATACAGGAGTGCTCGAGTTCTGTTATTACTATTACAATTAGCTTCTCTTTCGGTGTTTCACTTTAAGAGTTGGAATCTTGATATAAGGAATAAGAAATAGTTTGCATATTAATCTAGAAATCAAAGTACAGAAATATAGAATGTTCAAACCACCGTCATGTGGATTCTTATTTTGTAACTAAGTCACCCTACAAAGATCTGTATTTGTTAAAGAGCTGATAGACTAAAGAGAAGAATCAGTGCAATCTACAATTCCTTGATTTTGTAGAATCTTTGTTCTGGTATATGTTTTGTCAATTTATGAAAGACAGTGCTTACCATGGAGTTGTTTTTTGCTAAAATATGACCTTTATCACCTATTTAGATTTTAAACAAAAAATATGTACATAATGGTGTTTCTGAAAAACAAAAACAAAAACAAAAACAAACCATGATGTGCTTTTTATTTTAATTCATCCATTATTCTATTCCTTATTTAATTTAGAATATATTTCTATAATTCCTTTAAAACTAAAACATGCTTCATTTAAAAATTTATTCTGGCTTTCCTTATCCATGATTTTTCTCTGAATTAACACTTCTGAAAGATATCTGATACCATAACTTGTCCTTCATTCGAGGTCTCCATTTTATGAGCTAAACATCTGGATTTGATGGCCAAGAAAACATTTCCTTCCACTGACTTTTCTAATAATCTTCTCTAACAGATACACATGCTTCATGTTTGTCAGTAAAATTGACATAATTTTCATGCCTAATGTTTTACTACATGATTAGGGAATTTTTTGGGCTAGTTTTTAAAATACATTTTAATTTTGTATGAAAACAATATTAAGAGCCAATCTAAAAAATATTAGAACCACAGATGTTTTCCTTTACTGTGTTCATTGATTTAAGATCCACCAGCATGTTGTTAAAATGTCCAGAGCTTAACAATAATGATGACAGATGGGGCAGATTAAAATTCTTTTTTATAAAAAAAATTTTTGTTTAAATTTTATTTAAATACCTTATTTTAATTTATTTTCTTCTGACTGAAAAAAATGGAAGGAAACTCTCAGACATCTAAAATTTCTCTCTTTCGTTTTATAATAAGAGGGAATTTGAAATTAGGATTTAGGGGTTATAAGGCACCCCCAAAATTTATTCACACAAGTTACAAGTGCTAGTTTTGTTTTCAGTGAGGAGAGGACAAGGATACATTTTCTCTTAATGTCTATTGTCCTATTTTACAACTGTAGCAATTGATCTTACTGAACTCTTCAGTCTGTAAAATACAACAGGTAATAAACAACTTGGGTCCCTCTCTCCCTCTAAATACAGGAGTATAAAAATGAAAAATTTTAAAAACTGATCAATGTTTCTTATCTATAATATTTAAATTGTTAAGAATGAATTTACAGATCCATAAATACTTTGGAGAATTTTATCTCAGAAAATATTATCAGTGGGTTTCAGTGAATTAGTTAACCCATTCAGTGAGTTAATTAACAACACTGCTGTTTACATGACAGATTTTTTTTATTTTTATAGTCTTTGTATTGCAGATATATAGTCAAAATAAGTTAATATATACACAGGATATAAAAGAAGCATAAAAACTGGTCTTCACATTAAAAAATAGACAATGAAGATTTTTTTTTAATTTTTAGATAATGCATTTAAATTTTATTATGTTCTTCACTGTTTACTGAGAGTCAAGCATAGTTTAAGACACAGGATTCTATCAAAGTAGCAACAATATTTCCTGCCTTTATTTGAGTTTGTATTCCTAGAGAAGAAATTTTAAAGAAAGAGGAGGGGAATTTGGAAATTCAGAGACCACAGTAACACAAACCATCAGTAATTACACAATAGTACATTTCTAGAGAAAAAAGGAGACTGGAAATCATCTAGTTTAACTCATCTATTTTATAAAAAATGTGAAACTGAAACTCAAAAGCATTTAATGACTTGCCCCATGTTTTACTGAAAATGAAGGAACGTGGTCCAGCATTCCTCAGGTGTACCACGAGGTTTTACCCATTTATCAGGTTTGCCTGATATAATGAAATGAGATTCAGATTGGACATTCAGGGACAAGTTTTGAATCCTTTGTCTATCACTAATTCCTTTTCACTAGATTTAGACTTTGGTGGTGTTCGATATATTATTTAACTTACTTAAACCTCAATGAAATTTTTTCAGTGAAATGAATTGCTTAGTTCAATTTCTCAGCCTCGACTTGATTGATAGGTTGGCTTGGATAAATGAGCCATCCAAGTGCATTGAAGGATGTCAGTATCGCTGACCTTTACAAACTGGAGGCAGTAGCTCACCTTCCTCCTCTTCTCCCGCAACAGTCATGGCGAGCAACAAAAATGTCTGCAGGCAATCAGTGTCTCCTGAAGAAAAAATTGTCAGCCCTCACCAGCTTTCTTTAGAGATACTAATTTATTTGAAATCATTTCTTTAGGACTTACCCACCTGTAACACTGTGCTGTTCTAGACCACATCTTTAACTCTTGGATGCTTCATTAGAAAGCACTCTCTAAGCATTATTCCCTGAAGTTTGTTGTATACTTGTTACAGTGACCAAAGGGAGCATGATATAAAATTTGGAAACAAAAAAACAAAAATTGGAAACAAAATAAAAGAGCAGGGACTCCAGTATGAAGCATGGGCCTACTTAAAAAAAGAGAGAGAGAGAGAGAGAGAGAGAAAGAGAGAGAGATCAGAAATATTCACAAGTAAGAAATTTATAATAGTAATGAAATCTTAAATATTAGAATGATATTAAAGTTTTCAAGGTAATTGGAAAAATTTTTCTCATGTAAGAATTAATCTATGTATTTACCAGTTGTACCGAAAGGTACAATGACAATTTAGTCATCCTAGAGACTCATTCCAAATCTTAGGTGTCCACTATGCATATTTCCTTCTAAGACCGCTTTAACTGTGTGGGGCAGTGATTTCTGGTAAGATTTGCTGGAACAAATATGAAGTATTTCATAGTGAAAAAGGTCACATCCTTTCATCCTTTGCACAGGGAAGAAATAGATTCCTATTATCCTCAGTTTTAAATTAACAGATTTTGTTGCTTCCTCTTCTTTCTCTCCCCCCCCCCACATTTTCCCCCCAAGTGGGTCCCGACACCTGCCAACAGAAGATGAGAGCCTCCTACAGAAACAGTGTGTGCAGGGGAACCTGGGTGGCTCAGTGGGTTAAAGCCTCTGCCTTTGGCTCAGGTCATGATCCCAGGGTCCTGGGATTGAGCACCACATCGGGGAGCTCTGCTCAGCAGGGAGCCTGCTTCCCCCTCTCTCTGCCTGCCTCCCTGCCTACTTATGATCTCTGTCTGTCAAATAAATAAAATTAAAAAAGAAAGAAAGAAAGAAAGAAACAAAAAGAGAAGAAAAGAAAAGAAACAGTGTATGCACAGGAGATACAAAGGGACATTGGGAATTTGTGTCTAGCCGTTGATACCTGAACAGAGAGCTGGTCTGATGAGTTGGGCTTTGCACCACCGAGTGACTCTGTCATACCTTGCTACAAATTGCCCCCAAGGAGGTTTACCCACTTGTGGTTTTGGGAGAAATACACGTCATGGTGGTGGTGTGGAGGGTGGGTGCACGAGGAAAGTTTAGTTGTTAAAGAACGGGAGCTGAGAGCTCAAATAGGTTGGGTATGTTTTGCCAGATGAAGATAAAACTTGAGGCAGCCACATCCTGTGACTAGAAATTGTTAAAGTAGGCAGACTTCTATCCGGAAGTAATAGTGAAATGCCCAAGACAAGGAGACTAAATTAGAGAGAGGAAATCAATTTTGTTTAAATTGGAAGATCTTTTTCTTGGTTTTATGGAATATTTTAACACCATGAGGGAATCAAGATCAGGTCTCGCTTATTATATGTATGTGTATTCCTATCTAAAATAAATATTGCAATTTGTCTTTTTTCCAGTAAAGCAAAGTTTGAACTGAAGTCCAAAATATTTCATTACTGGAGCAGAGAGAATGAGCTTAGTCTTTTTACCAATTACAGGGTTGATAATTAATATTTCAGGAATATAATTTTTTGAATTTTACTAGTTGATAAAAAATGAATGGAGAAAAAAATCTTTTTCTGATTACTGTCATCGGGTTACTGGTGTTTCAGATTTTTTTTTCCATTAAAGAAATTCAACTTTTATAAGCCTTTACTATTTTCTGTTTTTATTGGTGCCAAACAGTAGAGATTCAATTTTCCTCCCAAGCTAAAAATAAAGGATGGCATGAATAAAATACTTTTTAATTTTAAATAAAATAGATTCAATATAGATATTCACCTAAAATCCCAAACATACCTGAATTAAATTATAGTCAGTTTTATGGATGAAAATCAATTGTCATTTTAAAAAAATAAACAATATTTTCATTTTTATCTCTGTTGCTACTTCTGGGTTCTGACTGAGTCCGGAAGCAGAAGTTGCAAAACATTGTGAGAAAATTTTTGCCTTTTTTTTTTTTCTCCACCCAAATGGAAATACCAGAAGTCTAAGAGGAAAGTCCATTTTTGCTAAACACCCAATTCAGTGTTGCATCTCTATTGCCGTCTTCAGTTATCTGTTTACAACTACCCTCCATCCATTCAGAAATGCTGCTCATGTTTTAACATTCCTGTCCTCATCCTGAGAGAATTCTTTTGGGTTTCTTGTTGCCATTGGCTACCTCTGTACCCCATGAAAAAAAAAAAATGCACTGGTAGCATCTTTTCCATAATTATACAGAAATATTCTAATTATAGTTACCCGATAAATGTGTTAAACTGAGCTTATTCACATAATCAGCTTTGTGGAATAGCACAGTTTTTTGTTTTGTTCTGTTTTGTTTTTGTTTTTTCCTTTTTCCAGGGAAGAGTTGTAAAGTCATATGGATTGCTGCCATCCTATGTGCCCATAGGGGTGTCTTTCTGATCCCTGTCTCACTGGGATACCCTTCTACTTACTTTTTAGTTACTCTGTATGATATTGTAAGCTCCACTGAGAGAGAAACTTTTCTTTTGAGAGAGAAACTTTTCTTTATTTGCTTCTATATCCTCAGTGCCTGACATTGGAGAGTAGTTTTTAAACACATATTTACTGAATTAATAATGAAATGGATGAGTGAATGAATGAATGAATGAACTGTTATAACTCTTTGAGACAATTCGGTATCATGGGAATATTTTGGACTGTTTTGTGTAGATAGACCGATAGTCATGACTGACTGATATTCTGATAGAAGAACAGCAAACTACTGAACTTGAATATTATTTTATTATGTTACTTTCTTATACAAGGAGGGGATAAAATAAGGGACTATATTGAATGGTATTCATGAAAGAAACACAGTACACAAATGCTTCACTTCCTTGAGACAGAATGACATGAATAGCCTAGAAAGTTCACCCTGATTTATCAATCTTTGGTATATGAACAAAAATTCTATGTAAAGTGGTACAAGTTGTGACACTTTTTTGCTTGGCCTTTTACAGATGAAGATAACACATTTTCTATGCGTCTTCCACACTTTCCTGTCCCTCTCACCCCCCAAATAGGTGGTTAACACTTTGGTATTTGGGATACTGAGTGGAACATATCACACACACACACACACACACACACACACATAAATACCTATGGCAACATGACAAGACTTAAAGGAACTGCCTTTCAGTTCTTCTTATTCTACTTTTTGGAAAACTGTGATAATTTGGGCCTCCAGTGAAGACTTTAGAGAGACTAGCCAATTTTCTGGTTGTTTTTCATAATAATCAGAAAAGAATCCTACTTCTCCCTTCCCTTTGAAGTAAAAGTCTTTAGAAGAATAAGTAATTTTTACCCCAACCATTGGAGAATGTTAAGTTGAATACATGATATGGTCCTACCTTCCAAAAGCATATAGCAGATACCTACCCTGGCAGCCAGCATTCTGCCTTTGGTGTGGTACATGAACAAAACTTTTTCTTTTCTTCCAGACAAGATTTTTCAAAATAAACATTTTTAAAAATTCATAATGATGACCTTAAAATCAAGGACCAAGTTAACTTCAAGTACAACAAAACTTTCAGAGACGTGACATTATATTTCATTAAGGTTAGAAACTCAGAGGCTAATTAAGATGGACCAATGACACTAGGGCCTAAAGTAGGATCCAAGTAAGTCTTTAAGAAAGAGGTAGAAGCTTCTTCATAATTTGACTTCTGCTTGTCACCACCAGGCACAGGCTATGTCACAGTAAATCATTTGCTTATTTTGTAGGAAAGACATCTTTCTTACAAACTGTCAACATACGTATCACTTGATGCCAGGGAAACGAATACAAAGCAGTGATAAGACACGTGCCCCTCCCCATGTGCAACTTCTTGTGTAGGCTTCCCCCACTCCCAGACTGTGGAGGTGTTCCACTATGGAGAAACAGAAGAGACCCAGGCTTACTCCCAGGCCACCGTAGGTGGGGACTATCTGAAGGAACGAACAACGTATGTTTGATGACCAAGCCAATTTGGGCCTGAAGGATATTTTGCTTAATTTTTCTGTGGAACTAGTGCATTAGTTTCCAGGCAAAAAAGAATATTTTGACAGTTTTTCCTTAAAATGCATATAATTATATGGAAACCCTGTCCGTAGACATATGACCATTTCTTTAAGAGAGGGTCCTGGACTTGGGATGACTGTGCCGAAGACCAGGAACATTTTAAGTCTCTTCATGCATATTAATAAATGGCTCTTCAGAATATTTTTCTTGCCTATGTTCTCTCCAGCGATATCTGAGTTTCCTTTTTTACCTACTTGCTAGAGTTTAATTCATCATTTTAAAACATATGTTAATTTTATAAGTGCAACTGGTCTTCCTGAAAGTTTCTGCCTTACATTTAATTTGACTTCTATTGTTTTTTCATATACCTGTCATCACGTGCATCCCTTCTGTGAATCGCATTCATGTGGTTTACATGTTTATCTTTTGTGCAGCTGTGTTTAATTTTTTTATCCCAAGTTTTATGGAAGAGGAGAGGAATAGATGTTTTCTGAGTTGATACAAATGTTAGAACCGTAAGTCGAGGTTGTCAGCTGTGATGGAGTCTAGAGGAGGAATCATATGTGCTTCTGTCAATATTCCTTTTTGAAAAACTCTTGACTATTAGTTTCTGGAATGTTCAGAGAATACTTGGGAAACCATGATGGAGAACAGCATCCGTCTGCCCAGGAAGAGATCCCCTTATGAATTCTAGGTGACCTTGGCAGTAGCCCTTGAATCTTCTTATTTTCTTCAGAGAACTTAGCAATAGCACAATGACTCAAAGTGCACTGGGTCTTACACTGGGATTCTTCACTTTTGGCTTCACTCCAAAACTCCCACCCCTAACCACATGCCTATCTACCAACTTTCACAGCAGCCTTATGAGGACAATATTCTCATATTCTCAGTAAGCTCCTTTCTCAATCCCTGTTGGAGGGGCATTGTACAATCTGGATGAAAGAAATCTTAGAGGCCACAAATGCCAATGTGTGCAATCCCTTTTACTGCAAACCCTCACTGTTTGAATATAAATCTAACTACTTTTTAAAATGAAAAGCCTAGTTTAATGGTGACCAGCTCAAATTACTTGAAATTTGTGGATTCCATATCTCCTATGCCATGACTGAAACTGGTGGTTCTCAAACATTTGAATCTCAATATACTATAAATGTTAAAACCATAAAACTCCATTCTTAAACATAATTATAGACCCTGAGGAATTTTTCTTGATTTGGGTTATATGTTTATTTATCATAATGAATAGTAAAATGGAAAAATTTTAAAATACTTATTTACTATTTAATCATAGTAAACTTGATACATGTTAATATAAATGGCATATTTTTATAAAAGATAATGACATCACAAAGCAAAGGTTTGATAAGAATTGTGGCACTAGTATACATTTTTACAAGTCTCTTTAATGTCTGTCTCAGTAGAAGGATATCTGAAGTTTCTTATCTGCTTTTACATTCTGTCTGATGCAATATCATATGCCATGCAGCCTCTAAAAGAACCCATTTTCTACTAGTAAGGGGAAAAAAGGTATATAATATCTATCTATCTATATATATATATATATAATAACTTGAGGGGCAACTGGGTGGCTCAGTGGGTTAAAGCCTCTGCCTTTGGCTCAGATCATAATCCCAGGGTCCTGAGATGGAGCCCCACTTTGGGCTCTGCTCAGCAGGGAGCCTGCTTCCTCCTCTCTCTCTCTGCCTGCTTCTCTGCCTACTTGTGATTTCTGTCTGTCAAATAAATAAATAAAATATTTTTTTAAAAAATTTGACCTTGAAATCACCTTGGGGAGATCACAAGGTGATCTTCACAATCACAGGAGGAGAACCCCTTGTGTCTCCAGAATACATTTTGAGAGCCAGTGGCTTAAACCAATTAGATAAAACTCTTTCCCTCACAGCTGCTTAGACTAGGATTATACCTTCTGCCATGTAATACTATTTGAAGTGTTCAAATGTATTTCTTGTATCCTCACACACCTCTTTTTTAGAAAAAGATATCTTACATTTTCATATAAATTACATCTGGCATGTTATACGTCATCCTTTCCTACCTCCGGCCCTCGGGTTAACCTCTTCTAAGTATTCCTAGATTTCAATTCCATTCTTAAAGTAAGAGATCCTAGACTGAACATAGCAATTCAAGGATCTGTGATTGATTCAACAAACATATGCATTCCAAAAACTGGCTGTCGAGAAGCTGCCATGTCCATCTGGTTAGCCAACTTTTTATATCGTATTAAACACTAACAATCTCAGAGTCAGACCTTATTAGGTTCGAGTAATGTGTTTCTTCCATACTGTATTGGTTACTTTAAGAATAACATCAATAAGACTAATCATTAAAATTATTAGACAAAAGTTAGTACTTGACACGTGCTGGATGCTGCACTTAATGCATATATTCATTCACTCCTCTAATTCTTACAATAATCCCGTGTACATATATTTATTTCTCCCCTTTTACAGATAAAGAATGAGAGGTACAGAGAAATCAGATAAATTGTTTAAGATTACATAGCTGATAGAAAACAGAGCCAGGATTTGATCCCAAACAACTCAATCCCAGAGTCATTTCAGGTAGGAATTTTCTGGGAGCTATGTGTTTAGATAAACATATAAAATTATAAACCTACATTAGTATAAACACAAATATCAGTATTTATTTAAATATTTATTTATTATTTTAGAGGGAGAGAGAGAATGCAAGCAGGGGGAGGAACAAAAGGGAGGGAGAGGGGCAGAGGGGAGGGAGGGAACAAGCAGACTGCCCACTGAGCAGGAGCTCAGTATGACCTGAGCCGAAATCAAGAGTCAGCCACCTAACCAGCTGAACCGGTTGGGCGCCCATTATTTTAAACTGGAATGTCATACCTAGGAGTGGCTTATTTGGCAGCAATGAGACAAACAGAAGTGGTTGGAAAGAGAGAGAGAAAGAGGAAAGAAAAAAGTAATTATGAAGACTGCAAAACCTAAAAAAGCATCCTCTTCTTATTCTGGATACTCTTGCCTCCCCCCCCCCCCACCTCCCCCGCTCCAGCTCTAAATCCAGAGGGATTCTCGCCTCACTGACCAGTTTCACTCCCTCGCTTGTGAGGACGGTCTTCCAGATCTGCAGATATTCTTAGCTATTCGACAGCTGCATTTTTGTTCTTTAAGCATACCTGCATCTGTAAATGTCACATTTAGATGTTTTCACAGGAATCATGAATATTGTGGTTTCTCCTTTAACGTCGAGGACTTTGTTCTGGACTAACCACTCCTTTTGCGTAGTTGCTATAACTATGCCCTGTGCCCATTGTGCAAATGTGGGAGAGAGGAGCCACATTACCATAGTCCCAGCTTGAGCAGTAAGCCCTTTGCCATGAGAGATGGAGCATGTGTGCCTTACTTCCCAGGTCTCTGCACCTAGGAAATGCAACAGACTCCCAAGTCTGCGATCACTCCATTGTCAAATGAAGATATTCTCCCAATACAATAGCACTGCAGGCAGGATTGAATTTACAGTGGCTTCTGTGTAATTCTGAATTCCCTAGACCTGAGACATGCTGAGTACACCTGCTCCCCTCTCTACCTTGCTGCATTTCATTCTTTTCAGTCCATTAATGGAGCCAACCCAAGCTGGAAGTGGTAACAATTTGAATAGTAATGGTCTTTAACTTGTTATCTTTCCTTATAAAAAAAAAAATAAAAAAAAAAAAAAAAAAAAAAAAACAGACACACAATTCTGAGAGCACTTTTAGCTATAAGGTTTTTCTATCTCATTAAATGAGCTTAAACTTCTTGTGAAGTGTAAAATGGCACAGGTGGGTTTGTGGAAGTAGAAGGAGATAATCCTGAGTCTGAACAACTTGAAGGACTGGTAGGCTTCTGGAAGCAGTCAAAGGAAACTTCGCTTCAGAACTTCCTTAGTCTCACAGATAATGCCCTGACCTGGACACTGAGGACCTGTGGCCTCCCGCTGAAGGCAGCAGAGCTGAGCTGGTGGCCTTGACAAATCATATCAATTCCAAGGTAGTTTCATGGTTGATTAAAATGCTGGACTTTATTTTTAATTTTTTTTTTTAAGATTTTTTCATTTATTCATGGGAGACAGAAAGAGAGAGAGAGATTGGCAGAGAGAGAAGCAGGCTCCCTGTGGATCCGGAGCCCCGATGCAGGACTGGATCCCAGGACCCTGGGATCATGACCTAGACTCAAGGCAGAGACTTAACTGACTGAGCCACCCAGGAGCCCCTATTTTTCATTTTTTATTTTTTTTTAAGAGTGTGGACTTTAAAATCTAGACTTCCTGGGTTTAAAATGCCAGCTCTACCACTCTGTATTTCTTTGGAAAAGGTGCTTAACCTCTATGCCTCATCAGTAAGTGGCGATCATCTGAGTAGCTACCTCACAGGTACTAAGGAATAAATGATGAGCACAAAGAAAGTCTTAAATTTATGTCAGTAATTATTATGATCATTGCTATGCTATTATTATTTTCATTTTTATTCCTTTTTGCATGACAGCATGTTACTTCTCTACCAACAGGAGAACACAAATGAAATAACTTTTTAATATTAGTAATAGCAATAAACACATTCAGTGCTTCGGAGCTATGCCTCTCCCTCCCCCACACCCCTTCACATGCCTTAAGGTCATCTAAGGAATAGGATGTGAAATAACCAGATGATACCCAGGCAACATGGAAGGAAATAGTATCATTTAAGGCAGTGGCTACTATCACTTTTGTATATCCAGTTAGGCTTACATGTTTTAAGAGAGTTGTTCTGGGGATAATTGAGGTGAAAGTGTGAGTTTTCAGTTTGTTTTTTTAAGATAGTGCCTGTGGCCTGAGAAATAAGGAACAGACCATCTTCCCACAATTGAAAGGGAAATGTGTAACAATGGGAAAATGTTTGTTCAAAACAGCTGTTTGACATGAAGTTTGCTGTAATTGTGAAGTATTTCGACAGCATCAAAAATTATTTGGTTGGTGAGAAAATATTTAAAGTGGCTATGTATGTAGAAAAATCAAGTCCCTACATCTATTTCTGAGAACAGCTTCCAGAGAACATGTTTTTTTCCTTGTACCTTATAACTATCTCATTGAGGCCCACTATAGGAGCTGTTTCCCTTTAGAAAACAACTGGTTTTTTCCCTTTGTCAACTAATAATTTTTTTTAAAGATTTTATTTATTTATTTGATAGACAGAGATTACAAGTAGGCAGAGAGGCAGGCAGAGAGAGAGGAGGATGCAGGTTCCCTGCTGAGCAGAGAGCCCGATGCAGGGCTTGATCCCAAGACCCTGAGACCATGACCTGAGCCAAAGGCAGAGGCTTTAACTTACTGAGCCACCCAGGCACCCCTCAACTAATAATTTTTAATAGTCATGTTACTTGATGACAACATCAAGTAGAATGGTAATACTTTTTAAAAATTTTGAAAATTCCAACTCAGATATGCCATGAGCTGTTTTCCACCTTTGTCTCAGGAATTTATGTTGGGCTTGTGTGTGCAAAGCTCTGGAACAGGCTGTTGGGAAAAGAACACAAAATCTCCTTTCTGAAGCCAACTTGACCCTGAGGGTTGCCAGATTGTAGGAGAAGGTCTTACTCTCCCACTGGCCTGGTTCTCCTCCTCATGTTCTGTATAGTTCTAACACTAGCTGAAGTGCTTGCACAGCCTTTTCCTTTTGACCCCACGATACTCACATAGCAACAGTGGTTAATGATAAGAGGAAGAAAAAGTACGATCTTTATCCTCTTGAGGCTGATGTTCTGGGAGACCCATGATGAAAAACTCAGGTCTCCCAATTTGGAGAGTATCTTTGGATTCTGATTGGGATTGAAGCCAGTATAATGGGGACTCTCTTGGAATATTCTTGCAGCCTTTTAGGGCAATCTGATAGATCATTGGAATATATTTCATAAGGGAATGCATTCTATTATTTATTATAATTTTGATGGACATATTTTGGCATCAGGATGGGCCAAAGTATGCAAGTTAGTCACGAGTGGAGTGAGAGCCAGGTAGAGGCAAAGACAGTAAGCAGTGCAAAGAGCCAAGCCCCCAGAGCACATGCAGAGACATTCTGCAGTGCCCACTTCTCACAGCAGTGTGAGCCAGATTCCCATCTTAAGGTAGCGAGAGCAACTATAATGATATATTCATGACAATGTCTCCAACCCCTATGTGTCTCTAAGAACAGAAAAACTCTGAACCTAGTTCATGTGTTCCCCTTCCTGGGTTCCTTATCATCTGATAGATAAACATGGGAGAAACGTTCAAGTATGTCCCGCAGATGCATAGCAATAAATACCATGGCACAGACTGAGAGGCGTATTTGGCAAAGTGTTGCATTGTTGGCAAATAAAATTGGGTTGACCCACTTAGGATAAAATGAGAAGACGGAGACATATGAGTGATTCTCTTCGCAGTCCTGGAAAGAAGGCTCAAGTGCACACACTTTATTTTGCCATTAGCCATCTTTATCTACAAAGGGCAGCTCATTATCTCTCAATCTGTTCAAATATTCACACTGAAAGATGTAGGGAGAGTTGTGGACATCCACTCATAGATGTCTGAACAGTAGGAGACAAACGTGTGTCTGGAGTAGTAGGTTTTTCTACTCGTGTCAGGAAGAGAGGGCAAGAACAAGGAGAAGGTCCTTCTGGTGATCATGGTGGTTTCAAAACAGGTTCTTGGGACTTAGCAGATCTTTTCAGGGCCAAGATTTTTTAAGAAACTATTTGTAAGACTGCTCTATTTTACAAAGCAGAGGAATTAAAGCATTTGCTAAACATGTCTAGATACTGAAGTAAAGGTAAGACTAACAGTTCTGTTAATCTATGAAAATTAGTTTAAGAGATGATGTAAGAGTGGGTTTTACACATGCAGGGGTCTGCAACAGGGACAGTAGTGAACAGATTTTACCCAGCCTTAGTGAGACCAGACACAGACGTTAACAGCATAATATATCCCACGAGCAAAGTGATCTTAACATAGCACTATTTTCAAGATAGACTATAAATACTTCTACCATGGATCTACTTTTTAAAATATTAAGTTCATTTTTATTTATCTTTATAAGTTAAATGCATTCTTGCTTGAAAACAGATGACTGCAAGAACTTCAGTAATAATCCTAGAGGTTACTGTATCAGTCAGCCTTGTATTCACTTAGCATACAACATAAACTTGTGGTTTAAATAAAGAGGAGCTATACAACTAGAGATCTGGAGAAAGGTAATCCCTGACTGGCACAGAGGCATCAGGATGTTTTAAACAACCCACCCCCTTTCATGTTTTGCTTCTCCATCCTGTTCTATAGGCGTTTGTCCTTGTGCTATCTATCTCATGTCTCTTGACGGCTGCTGGGAATCCACATCTTTCATCTGCATTCCAGGCAGGAAGAAAGAGAAGGACAAAGTGGCAAGAGAATTTTCCTAATGAGTTTTTTTCTGCCTTTTTATTCAGGGATGAAAACTTTCCCCCAAAACTTCGTGTACTCTTACTGGCCAGAAATACATCATTTGGTCATCCATTATTGTAATGGATGGGAAGGAAGCCTTGAGAAAGAAAAATGTTAGCTTTCCAGACTCTATTGTAGAGTTAGACAAAAAAAGAATGGGGTTATGAATAGCTTTTGAGTACTTGAGTGCAGTTGCTGTAGCTGGTAGTCACTGCATATGATTGAATCTATATTATGCCTTTTTATCAGACAAGCTTCTCATTGTACAAGATCAAAGAAAAGTAGTAAGCTTGCTTCAGATGGGAACAATTCTATTTTACAATTAGTAATGATGTAAGATCCCAGTTTCTTCAGCCAAATGAGTTTGCAAAGCCAAGAGTTTGGCTTGCTTGCATTACCAATGGACAACAGAAAATGGGGCCATTTATCCGTTCATTCAGTCAGTCTAGCTGTGTTTTTGAATTCTTACTAACCACAAAGCAGTGAGCTCAATTCTAGGAAGAGCACAGAGGAAAAAAAGTCACAGTGTCTGCCTTGAAAATACATTTCTATTTGTTGGACAAGACACATACACATGTATACAAACCAGCAGTTCACAACATGCCACAGAAATATAGAAAAAGATGCCAACAAAAGCTGGAATGTTCAGAGAAATATTCAAGTAATTGATAGAATTTAAATCTTAAGATGTCATAGGCATTGTAGGCAGTAAACGGCATGAGAAAATACGGTCATAAAAGCAAACCCAAGGGAGAGTGAACAAACTGGTATTATATTTGTTTGCAGAGTAAATGAGGAAATGTTAGAAAATTACTCATGGATTTAGCCTGTAGCAAACCCTGGATGCAGAAGTCAGAATTAGAAGGTGCTTTCAAAACAGTGGACCATTAATTGTAACTTGGTCAGCATGACCTTACAGAAGGAGACACTGGACAAAGAGCAGAAGCATAGAAGGTCAACCATATGGTTAGCTGGAGGAAAAGGATTCCAGTGCTCAAATCGAAGGTTAAAACACAGTGCGGTGAGTTTTATGTAAACATATGCACAGAGTGACACCATAGCATAATACAGTATCCTCTAACTTAGGGTTTTACAGACCATACAAGAAGTAGATAAAGACGGGGAGGGCATAGCACAGAGAAGAAAGAGACATCGCTAAGACATCTGAAGTATGGACTCGCTTACAGACTGAGTAATTCAGTTTTGCTAAGCACCTCCCAGAACGCTACTGAGAATGGACAGTATTCAGAAAAAGGAAGGAAGGGGACCTAAGGGCTTACAAAAGGCCTTTGGGCAAGCAAATATCAAATGAGGGTAATAATCCCAATAGCATGGTTTGAAGGAAAGACAGATGATTACGGTTAAGGTGAGAATGGGCGAGATGACATTAGGTAGATTCTATAGAAGGAAAAATGATTTTTAAAAAAGATTTTATTTATTTATTTGACAGAGAGAATGATAGAGCACAAGCAGGGGAAGCAGTAGAGGGAGAGGGAGAAGCAGGCTTCCCGACAAGCAGAGAGCCCGAAGTGGGACTCGATCCCAGATTCCTGGGATCACGACCTGAGCTGAAGGTAGACGCTTAACCATCGGACCCACCCACGTGCCCCAGGAAAGGTGATTTTAGTAGGGAAGCCAGAACTATAGTGACAACTATAACGTACATCAGGAAAAATCAGACTTTTTCAGATTAGGTGAGAAGGGTACATGTTTAAGAGCAGAAGGAAAGGAGCAGCGAATACTAAGACTGTCTACCTTCTAGAGGAGGAGATAAACTTGGAGTCACAGAGATCTGAGACCCCAAAGGGCACGGTTAAATGTTCTAGCCTTTCAGGATTGAGGAATCCATTTCTCCCAAAGGAAGATTTGGAGCCCTATGGCAAACAGATACATATTGAAGGGAGATTAATGAATTTAACAAAAGCCTGCCATCCATATACAATGCAAGCAGCAACAAGACTACTGGAAGGCTATGGTACATTTAGCTGGAAGGCATTTTCATGTGTTCACTGGGTGACATGTGACATATAGACTGCAACATGTGGAATTGATATGTGGTCCTTGTTGGTGACCTACAAAGAAATGTTTTTGTATGTTCAGCCTGATGGGAATAGTTTCAAAGGAGTGACTTCTGTGCAAACAACAGGGTTGAAACAGTACCCACAACGATCACACCAGGCAAAAATTACAAAGAAATAGCTAAGTGTTTGCATAGTAACCACAAAAAATGAACACACTTATTTTCAGAATTCAAATCGTGGTAGATTTTAGGGTATGTTTGGAAATGACTAATTCTTAGCGTTGTTTCCTCTGGCGCCAAATTCCTATGCAAGTTTCTTTATCTCTGACTGGTCATGCTCACATTGGTCGTCTGCCAGCTTTTCCGGTGCTCACACCCACCCACCTGCACCCAGCATCCTCCTTTTAAGCTTTGTGCCTTCCTTGTTTGCACCATGTGGGCCTCCCTACTACCTGATCTGCTGTGTCCTCATAAAACTAGATTTTTTGAAAACCTTGAGTATCTTTCTTCTTCATCTTCATAAGTCTCTAATAGTACATCTAGCCAATTGCTAATGAATTGCTCTTTTTAGCAGATGAAGACTATGTTTGTTTGTGGGGATGCATGTGTTTATAAAGCATATGATAACAGATTTGGTTTTGACCATATAGAAGCTATTATATGCTTAGAAAAAAATTTCAACATAATATGAGGTTGAGGACTTTGAGTGTTTGGAGATAGTGTGGACTATAACAAATTTATAGTGATTCCACTGGTTGTCTTAACTTTATGCTGAAATTATTATATGCTTAGAAAAAAATAACTTCTTTGATTCTCTAAGAAATAGGCTGATGTCTTAGAAACTCTACCTTACAGACTTTATTTATGGAGCGAGTAGGAGATAATGGAATTGCTTGATCAAGATTTTTTTTTTTAAATCACCAAGTCTGTGGTATAAATTGACTTACTTCTTTTAAAAGAAATTATATAATTAGATTTAAACGTTTAATATTTTAAAAGATATTTTCCTTTGCTTTTAGAGTTTCACATTTTTAAAGTTTAAACTTTAACTGTTGTGAAACATCCCACTGCTGAATCCTATGGAAAGCAAGGCTATGATGAATGCTTGATTCGCCTATTCAGTTAGAAGCAGAGCCAGCTTTTCATCCAGGACCCCTGAACCATCACTCCAGAACCCCTATTTCCCCCCAGCAAATGAAAAACCGATTTCTTGGACAATGATAAACAATGGGGTAATTAAAAAAAATCAAGTTGTATTTTAACTGAACTAATAACCTAGTCTTTGAGCTGAAAAGTCCAACGAATAACAAGTCATTTTTTCCCCAAACTTAACCCTCTTCTGCACCTTTCTTTGCCTTCTTATCATCCTGAAAATTACATTTGTAAAGAGAATAAATTCCAATCAGATATTTCTTTGGCCTCCCTGAAAATACCTTAGTAAAGTTAATATATGTTCCCCTTTTATTTTTCTGTTTCGAGCATCTTCATTCAGAACTGTAAGAGTAAATGTTATTTTTTTCATGCTAAGGGAACTCAAGTATTATTATTAGCTTCTGCTTTGAATTTACTTTTATACTTCTCTCAGGAGTTTTGACAGTGATATAGACATTTTATAAATCAGGTCACGAGTGAAATACACTCCTGGCATAACTCAGCTAGGGTCCACATGACAGACTCAGCCTTAAATGCTAAATATGAATGTTTCCATTGTTGACTTCTTTTAGCATTTTAAGGCAAAGGCACTGAAAGTCAAAATCTCCATGACAACATTTTTATAATAATTTATTATTGTTATCCGACCCTAGTAGGTACAAAAACTCCTAAATATGAAACTTGATCAGTTTGGGATTTAAAGATTGGCAATAAAAAGAAACACCACTGAAGGACTACATAGAAAACAGGATCTAAGATAATTTTGGACACATCAATACTTAAAGACTCAAAAAAAAAAAAAAATCCACAACCCAAGAACTTTAAAGAAATTCCCTAATGGCTTTATTGTATACTAAAAACTAGGGTATTTCTCTGAAATTATTTAAGGTGTTTTAATTTTAAATTCTATTTGTTAAATCTAAAGCTTTACTTCCATAGACTCTAAAACCGTTTATAAATACAATCATCAAAACTGAACTTTGAGACAAGACAACGAGTACAATTAACAAATAAGTAAGCACCATCTCTTCACTCTAATTATTCTTCTCTAGCTCTTTCTTCTTCGCAGACTTTTTAATTTTTTTTTTTTAAAGTAGGTTCCATGCCTAACTGTGGGACTGGAATAATGGCCCTGAGATGGGATGCTCTACCAGCTGAGCCAGCCAGGCTCCCCTCCTTCACAGACACCTCCTCCCTCCGACAGCCTCACAGTCTACACTCTCTCACTTCCCATTCACTTACCCGCCCACTGCTTTCTGGCTTTTTCTCCCAGCACACCACTGAAACTACATATACTAGTGTCACCGTCCCTGCCCCCACATTCTAAAAAATCAAATCCAATGGACCAAGCTTGAGCATTTACTTTTCCTTCACCTCTCAGACACCTTGGGCATTATTGACAATTTCCTTCTCTTTGAAACTCTTTCCTTGGCTGGTTTCCCTAAAACTTAACATCCCCATTTCTGGATTTTCTTGTTTATCTCAGTCCCTGGGCTCCTCTTTCTGGAATAGCTCCTTAGACGTTGGGGTTGGTATCTTTCTGGGTGATATCACTCACTCCCGTTGCTTCATTGGTCTTCTGTCTAGTGGTGGCTTCCATATCGACGTCTCTAGCTTTGCTCTCTCTTCTGCACTGGAGGCTCATTTGTCTAGCTAGTCATCATTTGTGCTGGGCATCTTTCGTATCTCATTGGCATCGCGAGCACAACATTACCAAAACTGAACTCAGAATCTGCTTCCATCAACCTGCTTTGCTCTCATTTTCCCTATACCAGTGAACTCTAGTAGCTTCCATACTATCGTCGCCCAAGCCAGAAACTTCACACCCGTTCTGAATTTCTTCCTATCTCTTGACATACTCTCTTCTATTTCCTTTGCCACAAACTTGATCCAGACCACTTTGCTTCCTGCCATAGTCTCTGAGATTGTTAACCTCCACACCACTGTGTATTCTAGCTAATGAAACCCTCATTTTTTTTTTAATGACTTTATTTTGTAATTATTTAATTATTTAGCTCCTTATGCCTTCCTATGTGACTTGAAGTTCAATTCAAGCTGGCTGTTTCCGTGGGACCTAAGCTTAGGTGTTGATTGGTCAACGTGAATCCTGGTCACTATATTCTCTTTGACAGTAATGCAATTTAGAGCAATAAAACCTAAAGGGAGTTGGGGGAAACTGTCCTTCATCTTAAAAGGAAACTAAAGGAAGCCAAGACCCCTTTCCTGGCTCCGACTGTTATTTTATGAAAACGTGACACCTTGTCATTTTGACACCCTTCAGGGCAGTTAGGCCCATACCCTGTGAATGTCACAGAAAATACATGGAAGAAA
Organism: Mustela nivalis; assembly: GCF_964662115.1. Lineage (NCBI taxonomy): Eukaryota > Metazoa > Chordata > Mammalia > Carnivora > Mustelidae > Mustela > Mustela nivalis. The sequence goes on from NC_139035.1 coordinate 38,964,537, forward strand.
CCTGGACTCTGGTACCGTTATTCAGGCACAGAACTAATCCTTTTTGGGGAAATAATAAACTCCTATGTGTGTATTCTGTTTGAGGTCTGTCATTTTTTCTTCTGTTAGTTGTGGCTGGAAGTATGTTAATACCATTTTAAAAAACATTTTATGGCCTCCTAGCCCATACCCCTGTCCTGCGTGCCTCACCTTGACTCTGAAAACCAGGAGTAGGATTGCTCCCTGCTTAAATCTCAGCAGTAATTCCAGTTGCCTGGGGATAATGTTCCAACCTCGGAGTGTACAATAGGATGCCTTCGCCAGCAGCATTGCATCCCCTTCCAAAAACATTTCTTGCCCCCTTTTCACCTTACATCTTGTTTTCTAGCCACGAAGAACTTTTACTTTCTGAAAATGTACTAGGTTCTCAGCTCTAGACCATACTGTTCTCCTCTGAAGGACCAACTTCCCTTCCTGCCCAATTCCTTTCCAACTTAGACATTTTTTTTTCAGGGAGGCTCCCATTGTCACCCCAAGAATGGATTAGGCACCCCTTCTCTCTCTGCTTCCATAGTACACTGTGCTTATCACTACGAGAGCACTTAGCACATTGCAAATGTGGGTATAGCCAAGTGGCTGGAAGAATTGACTTTGAGCTTGTCTTTGCCACTCACGAGCTGAATGATCTTGGACAAGTTCTTGGATGCACCTTATTGGCTTTCCTCATCTCTTAAAGCAGGATGGTAATTATCCATGCTTCATATGATTACAATGATTGAGGAAGCTTATATATATGGTACAAATTTATGAATATTATAGGTAGCCTGGAGTACTGTTTGGTGCATAGTGAGTGCCATGTACACAATAGTTGTTACTGTAACTGTGTCTGTATAACTTGCTGTTTCTGTTAGGCTTTGAGTTGGTTGAGATCACATTGTGTGTCCATAGCACCAAACATGGTGTCTTACACATAATAGAGATTTGAAAATATTTTTTGAGGGAATCAAGTGTTTCCTTTAAATAAATGAAAAAACCTTGTATTTGATAGTTTCCATGACAGAGGCAAAACTCGCTTTCCATATCCTAGATTTGTTAGTCACAAAAATGAGTTAATTTTTATCACTCTTCCAGTGATATTACGGAAAACAATCTCTTGGGAAAATAAAATATAATGAAACAATATAAAATAATATATTCTCAGAGTAAAAAAAAAATTGCTTAGGAGGACAGTAGAATAAATCTTTTGATTTATGATTTTTTTCTTTTTACTTGATGGTATTTTTAAAGAGCAGACTCAGGACAGGGCTATCTGGCTGGCTCAGTCAGTTAAAGTATCTGCTTTCAGTTCAGTTCATGATCCCACAGTCCTGGGATTGAGCCCTGTATTGGGTTCTCTGCTCAGTGGGGAGCCTGCTTCTCCCTCTCCCTGCTGCTCCCCCTACTGTACTTTCTCTCTGTCAAATAAATAAATAAAACCTTTTTTTTTCCTCAAAAAAAAAAGCAAAATCAAATTTAAGAATTTTGAAGTCTTGAGATGTCCACAATATACTTCTCTTCAAACATTGTCTTAATTCAGTAATTTTTATGCTATTGGTAAATCATGTATTTATATGGGGGCAAAAACCCTAAAACCAAGCTTCTTTAATTGATCAATAAACTTCTATGTATTGATTTGGCATACCACAAAGTAGCAATCAAGATTAAAAAAAAAATTGCATTTAGACACTTCAAACTTAACCTAGGTTTATCTTCTTAAACCAAAGACCTTTATTTCCCAGCAATTGCTTTTTCCTTACGTGCAGTAAAAATGACACTTCCTCTCCAACTAATGACCATGTCCTTTTTGATGTGACCAGAACAGCATCTCACATTCATTGCCATGTCAGTTTTAGATAATGAAATACTATAGACATCCATAAAAATTTGTGAGTGAATTTTCAATAAAGGTGTTTAAGAATGAACTCATAATTAGAGAGTAGGGATTTTTCCTTTTTTTACATTGAATTATAATTCACACACAAGGTTGTATTAGCTTCAGGTTCCAATATACCAATTCAATACTTTCATTCATCCCTCAGGGCTCACCACTACCGGAGTACTCACCATCTGTCACCAAACAGCGTTACTGCAGTATTATTGACTATATTCCCTCTGTTGTATTTTTTATCTCAGTGACTTATTTCTGTACCTCTTCTGGGTACCTTCAGTCTCTACCTCTTAATGCCCCTCAGCTTTTTCACCCAATTTTTTCTACACACCTGTCCCCTGTAGGGATTTTATGAAACAGTTTCATGTATTAGGCAAGTGCTTAAGTAAGCTTTATTTTATCTCTCAGTTGTAACATTTGGACTCCTTAAACATGGCATGACATAGAACATTGTCTTTTTAGGATTGTTACTTACAACATCTATGTTATGACTGTACCATGACTGGAACCATGATTGAAAACCCGTTATCAGATGTGTGAGGAAAGTGCCCAGTGTCAAAAGTACCTACTTTAAAAAGAAAGGACAGTTGTATCATCTTTCTCTGAACTATAGAAATATATTTTTTAATAACCTTGAGGGGTGCCTGGGTGACTCAGTCGGTTAAGTGTCTGCCTTGGGCTCAGGTCATGATCCCAGGGTCCTGAGATCTAGTCCTGCATTCAGCTCCTTCTCCATTTCCCTCTGACTGCTGTTTCCCCTGCTTGTGTTCTATATTGCATGCCTGTGTCAAATAAATAAAATAAAATCTCTTAAAAACCTTTAATAATAATTTCAGATTTACAGAAAAGTTGCACAAAAAGTTCCCACTTGCTTTTTTTAAAAAAAGATTTTATTTATTTATTAGAGAGAGAAAGTGAAAGAGACAGAAGGAGCAGGGGAGGGGCAGAAGGAGAAGGGGAGAAGTAGACTCCCCACTGGGCAGGGAGCCTGATGTGGGACTCAATCCCAGGGCCCCAGGATCATGACCTGAGCCTAAGGCAGACACTTAACAGACTGAGTCACCCAGGCATCCCTCCCATTTACTTTTTACATATCTTTCTAATGTTAACATTTTAAAAAGTTTTTAAAATTCTTTTTTCAACGTTTTAAGATTCATTGTTGTTTTTTAAAGATTTTTATTTATTTATTTATTTGACAGAGATCACAGGTAGACAGAGAGGCAGGCAGAGAGAGAGGAGGAAGCAGGCTCCCCGCTGGGCAGAGAGCCCGATGTGGGACTCGATCCCAGGACCCTGGGATCATGACCCAAGCCAAAGGCAGAGGTTTTAACCCACTGAGCCACCCAGGTGCTCCCCAAGATTTATTGTTTATGCAACACACCCAGTGCTCCATGCAATACATGCCATCCTTAATTCGCACCACCAACATTTTACAAAACATTTGTCAAAACTAAGAAATAATCATTCAGATTTTAACTACTATTCCACCATTGTTGAATCCATAACTTTTATGCTATTGTATTGAATGTAGAACACCACTTTGGATTTCTTCCTCCTGTCCCTTTGGTGTCCTTGGATCTGTGAAAGTTTTTCAGTCTTTCATTGTTTTTCATGATCTTGAAACTTTTGAAGAGTTACTGGTCAGATATTTTGTAGAACATCCTTGAATTTGGGTTTATCTGAGGTAAAGACTGAATTGTGATGCTCTTGAATGTAGATGCTAATCATAAATAATTTTCAAGAGAATTTTACTAAAGCTAACATTTTTTAGGACTGAGTACTTTACAATATTATCACTAACAGTATATCATTTGATCTTCACAATGACCCTGACATTCAGAGAGCTGTGACTCCTATCTCATCTTCCTCTTCTGCTGTATCGTTAGCCTCGCTGTTTTTTCTCATCAACACTACATTCACTTTCCCTCTGTGAAATTCATACAGTTGAGCATACATCACAGATTCGATTCCACAAATATTAGTGAATTCAAATTTCCTTACAGAAACTCCCAGTCAAAATTTGCTGTAGCTTTTCTGCAGCTGGTCATTTCCTACTTCAAATTTGCATCTCTGGTAACGAAGACAGCTCTCTGTTACTTGGAATGCCTTCTACAGATCTGACACTTTACTACACCACTGCAAGATAGGTATTATCTCCCCAGTTTTCAGATAAGAAAGCAAACCTTACTCTCCGGGCTTTGTTCCAGCAGTAGTAAGAGACAGAGCCTTTACCATATTACCATGGATAGAGGACCATGCACTTTGTCTATATGGCCCTCTAGTTGAGGATAATTGTAGCATACTGTCTAGCCTCTCCCAGGATGTATATTAAAGAGATAATGATCTTGAAGAGATACTAGGTTGAGACATATATGAGGGAACAATAAAGGAGGGGAATTATCAATACTACCAAAGAATGTGTAGAAAGTGACATGAAGGGAGGTCTATTTAAACACATCAGTGTAATATTTGCACATAGTGAGGACTCAGTATTAACTATTGTCATTATTATTACAGCCACTATCTCAACTACCAGGGATAAGCTCCAAGTGATTTCAAGTATTTTCTCATTTTCCTAATTCTGCCATTTTATATCATCCATCTTAAAAGTATGTTGCTCTGGGTTCTGAGATACTGAGTGGAGTAACTGCTCTGAATTATTAAAAATGTGTCAGCATATTATTTAGGCATCTACAAATTAAAGGTCCATGAAACATAATCCTTGCCTTCTAAAAGCATCTATGTTTCTTTTTTGTTTTCTTTCAATCATTCTGTCAAAACCAATTAGCAGAAAATAATAGAGATTAAATATGGTTTTAAATAAATTTCTCTCAGACACACACAATCAACATTAATTTTCTAATTAAGAATCTAATAGGTTCATTTTAACAATTTAAACACAGAAATATGTGAGTTAGATGGATAATAATGTTAACGGTTTATCATGTTTACGAGTTAATGTTAATATAATGATGCATGTGTTTCTTCCATCCCCATGTATGCATCAAAGTGTCTGTTTTTAATTTACCAAACTATCTAATTATACTGTATATGGTAAAACTACTCTACTGGCACTCACACTCCACTTTCAGAGACTGATCATTGTCACCATTAGTTTGCAAAACCTTTTAAAATTTATTAAACTCGCAGAGTATGTGAATTTCACCGCTTTCTGATCTGAAGGCCTGATTTCAAGGGTTTCAAGAATGACTCTAACAAATTTTGCAGTCATCCTTGGAAAATTGAATATTTCTCAGTTCTATTCATTTTGTGAATATAGGAATTGTAGTCTTTTTTTTTTAAAGATTTTATTTATTTATTTATTTGAGAGAGAGAGGGCACATGCATGTAAGAGTACTGGCAGGGGAAGAGCAGAGGAGGAGGAAGAGGGAGGGGAAAGAATCTTAAGCAGACTCCTCAATGAGCGTGGAGCCCAGGGCAGCCTTGATCTTGTGACCTTGGGATCATGACCTTGGCTGAAACCAAGTGAGATGCTTAACTGACTGAGCCACCCAGGCATCCCATAATTGTATTTATTGACATGGAATTAATGTTTGTGAGAAACAAACAACTAAATTTTAAAGAAAATGTCATTTTGTTGAAGTAGGTTGTAGTCTATGAAAAGATTTTAAAGAAAATTTAATTTTGTTGAAGTAGGTGATAGACTATGAAAAAAGTATTTTTTTTTATTATGTTATGTTAGTCACCATACAATTCATCATTAATTTTTGATGTAGTGTTCCAGGAGTCATTACTTGCAACAGTGCTCCAAGCAATGCATGCCCTCCTTAACACTCATCACGAGGCTCACCCATCTTCCCACCCCCTTGTCTCTAAAACCCTCAGTTTGTTTCCCGGAGTCCATAGTCTCCCATGGTTCGTCTCCCCCTCTGATTTCCCACACTTCATTTTTCCTTTCCTTCTCCTAAGGTCCTCCATGCTATTCTTTATGTTTCACAAATAAGTAAAACCATATGATAAATGACTTTCTCTGCTTGACTTATTTCACTCAGCAAAATCTCCTCCAGTTGCATCCATGTTGGTGCAAAAGTTGGGCATTCATCCTTCCTGATGGCTGAGTATTATTCTATTGTGTATAAGGACCACACCTTCTTTACCCATTCATCTGTTGAAGGACATCTCAGCTCTTTCTACCGTTTGGCTATTGTGGACAGCACTGTTATGAACATTGGGGTGCATGTGACCCTTCTTTTCACTACATCTGTATCTTTGGGGTAAACACCTAGTAGTGTAATTGCTGGGTCATAGGGTAGCTCTATTTTTAACTTTTTGAGGAAACCCTACACTGCTTTCCAAAGTATCTGTACCAACTTGCATTTTCACCAGCAGTGTAAGAGGATTCCCCTTTCTCCACAATCTTGCCAATATTTATTGTTTCTTGCCTTATCAATTTTTGTCATTCTAACTGTTGTAAAATGGTATCTCAATGTGGGATTGATTTGAATTTTCCTGGGACTAATGATGATGAGCATTGAAAAAAGTATTTATTATTAGAAAATCTTAACATTTTCTCAATAAATGTGTCTCAAATTTACCTTTATTTCCTTATCAATATTTAGCTTTTGTTCTTCTAAAAAGTACATGCCATTGGTAATATCCCATTAAGAATAAGAACCTACTTAATTTTAGCCCCATTTCATTAGGATCAAGTGGAAAATCATAAAAAGATAAAGTAATGCAAGAAGAAAAAAACTAAATCTATGAACTTTTCATAAGATTTCTCATAAGAATTATTTCAGTCTAAATTTACTCTGCTTTATAACATGAAATAACATATTGTGTCAAGAGCCAGATTTCCCTTGTCATAGATCAGGCATAAAAATATTTTTCTATTAATATCTATAGCTTAGACATAAGTTATGAAAATGCTAATAAGCTGATAATTCAAAATTTGGGGTCTTTTTACTCTTAGGAGGTTTTATTACTATGAAGGGATGCAGGTGTCTCCTTCTTTCATGTTTAGCTTCATCTGACCAATGACTATATTCCTGGATCTGAAATGAGTGAGGTGATTTTTGTGGTAACTGCTGATTTCATTTAAAAGGATAACTAGAGAATATTAGAAGATTTATCCTAGAACTGTGCCAATGACCAGCATACTATTCCTGCCTCAAAATCAAGGACTACTCTCCTCGAGTTGAGGCTGTGGGTACTATATAAGATTACAATTTTACCTGAAGGATAAAAATGAGTAAAAGAAATGGTTGAAATGAGAACTAGACGAGTCATGGGTCCTTTTATTCAGGCCATTGCATTTCCACGGGGATCTCCAAATGTGGCTGAAGGAATTGTAAATGCTGTGGTTGATTTTAAATAACTTAATTCAGTCAAGGGGTGCCTGGGTGGCTCAGAAGGTTAAAGCCACTGCCTTCGGCTCAGGTCATGATCCCAGGGTCCTGGGATGGAGCCCCACATCGGGCTCTCAGCTCAGCAGGGAGCCTGCTTCCTCCTCTCTCTCTCTGCCTGCCTCTCTGCCTACTTGTGAACTCTCTTTGTGTCAAATAAGTAAATAAAATCTTTAAAAAATAAATAACTAAGAATAAGTAAATAATTTAATTCAGTCAAACCAGACACAGTACCCGTATGGTCTATGAGGTCCAGGTTAGCACTGGACACTATGAGGACCCAAGCCCAAAGGAGCCATGTCCCCAGGTTTTAAAATGGTGGCTGTTTCAGCATAGGCATAACATAAGCCTAAGGTGTTCTTTTGCCTTTTGAGAATGCCTCAGCCAACCAATAAGAAGGAAAAGTATACTAAATATGAAGTAGAAAGGGGGTCACATCCTTTTCCATTCAGTCATGAAAACTTTTTGTGTCCAGATGTCAAACTTAAGAAACAGATGGTAGATCTCTATCAGTCAGTGAAAGAGTTCTGAGGCAGTTTTGGGGATGGTTGCTAGGAAGCTGGCCCTCAAGACTGCAACGCATAGGCATCGTCTGAGTACCATTGTGAGGGCAACTCTGGATTCAAACCTGTGGGATGCAGCCATTTCCATTGCTTGCATGAAGCTAGAGTCCTAGATGATAGGTCATTGGAAAATCATGTGTTTTTGATGGTTGAGATCTTTACTGTGACTCCTAAGAATTTGATAAAATTTCTTCGAAGCCCTCCAAAGGACGAGGGAGAGTGCAAACGGAATATGATAAAATACAGCAGCAGATGTGATAATCACATTCAAGCTAAGGGGACATGCTAAATACCATAATCTGACAATGTAACTCTTATTCCTTGTTGAGCAAAAATTGCATCAACATAGAAAAATTATGCCCAATTCTAGAACTGGAGACAGTAGCCACATAGAGATTCTTACCCAACTCATAATTAAAAAGAAAAGGAAATTTTGTGTGCTGATTATACAAATAGATGGCTTAGCCCTGATAGGTTCTTAAAAGAGTTTTAACTATTACTGGATTTCTGAATCTCATTTGAAAATTATCCACTGATGGACAGCATGTGGAAAGGGCAGAGGAATGGACTGGTACTAACTGCAAAGAACATTTGTTTAACATCTCCTGTATGTTTGCTATCCATTTTGTAAAGCCCTCTGCAAATATTACTCCATCTAATCCCCCCCATACCAACCTATACATCCAGTAGTTATGACCATCCTATCTCTACATATAAGAAGAATGAAGTTCCCAAGCATTGTTTAACCATGCAAGGCCCTAGTTGGCTGGGCTAGGATTCAAACCCATGTCAGTTTGAGTACAATGCAAAGCCCAGCTCTTTCTGGGTAGAGTTTTGCATTTTGTTCTTCCTTGCACGACATAAATATAGATACATATGAAAATTTGAGAACATATGAAAATGCCAAGAGGAAACGCAATGCCATCTTATGAAAGGACAAATTACACGTGTCACATCTTACAATGAGTTTCAAAATTATGCTGCTCAAAGTTTTCTTAACATGGGACTATAGGCCCAAACAATATTAAGACTAAAACCAAGAATACTTAACAGGATAAAAGGGATGCCAATGTCACCAGTGCCCTTAAGAAACACGAACAGAGTTAATATGTCAGTGCCTAAAGGTGGTAATCATGATGTTGAACAACAATGATTAGTGCCAGTTACTGAGTTCCAAGTGAGGAGGTGCTCTGTGCTTGCTTACTTACTAGGTATCTCACATTGTCCTGTCTTATTTAATAACCATAACAACCTTATGAATAGATATTATAAATTAACTGATGAAGAACAAATGCTTAGAGACAGTCGTTTTCCCCAAGGCCACATAGCTAAAGAGTTGCAATGGAGAGAACCAAATTCTTGTGTGTTGCTTTCAAAGTCTATGATCTCAACTGGAACACTCCATGTAAAAAGATAGCTAATCACATAAGTCAATGTATGGTATGTATCCCTATGAATGGTATATGTGATCCTCGCTCTAAACATTAAGAGAAGTAGGTGGTCTGGGGAGACCAGGTAAACTGGCATGGAGGTGGAATTTGAACCACATCCAGAAAACGGCTATGATTTAGGATCTTTAAATGATATTCCAGGACAGGGTCATGTTTAGGGAGAGAGAGAAGGCACGTGCTGAAATCTCATTGGGCTACAAGAAATTGCCTTTGAACAGAGTTTGAAATGAAAAAAGTGATTTCATTTAAGCATATTGATAACGTCATTGGAAAGGCAGGTTACAAATGCAGTGTGAAGGGCTTTCCATAATAAGAATAAAGATTTTGGAATTTGCTACTAAAATATTTTAACAGGAAACATATCAGTGCATTTAAAAAGCAGGCTGGTGTGGCAACCTCTAGCTTGCATGGGGAAGGGAGGGAGGAAGTTGCAGTTTAGAAACTGAGTTTAAAAGTCAGTAAAATCAAGGCACCTGGCTGGCTCAGTCAGCGAAGCACGTGGCTCTTGATCTCTAGTCCTGAGTTCAAACCCTAGATTCAGCATAGAGCTCACCCAACAAACAAATGAACAAGTCAGTGAAACAGAACATGACCAGTACTTGGACTATAGTAGAAACAGTGGAAAGGGAAAGGAAGCACAGACCCTGGGTGTTAGATATTCAACGATTCGGTACTGAAGTTGAAAACGATGCTGTGAAATGAATGATCTGAATCCTGCCTGTCCTCCCACTTGCCCCAACGTGGTTACTGGAAAATGTAGGAGCTTTGGCATCTCATGGGCCTGGGATGAGGCTTTTTTTTTTTTTTTTTTTTTTTGCATTGTTACTCTCTACTGGAACAATTTATACAAACTGTCAATGTCTTCATTTCCTCATTTCTAAAACAAGAGTAATACTTAGCTCATACAGATATTATAAGAAGAGGAGGTCTTCAAAAACTGTTTCTTTTTTACTCTACAGAGAGGACAAATTTTCTGACATGAAAGAGGCATGAAAAACTGATCCAATATAAATTTTTCTAAAGAGGTTAAATAAAAAATTATCTCATGCCTTTTCCAGGATACATAATTAATGGGTGTTAATATATTATTTAAATATTTTCTCTATCATGAACAATTGTTTTTAGTCAAAATATGAGACAATTGGTAGAAGTTCTCAGCTTGGAAAGTTGTTGCAAGCCAGGGCTGAAGCATGCCTGGTACCGTGCAGGAAGCAAGATGCTCCCATACATTTTTGTGTTTTCTGGCACTACCTTTCATGAGACTTCAAGTGTGGTATTAAGGAAGTCACTCAGCTCATTTACATTTGCCTGCAAAGGGTACGACACAGAATGTCCTAGTGGTAGAACAGCGCTCGTGCATGCTGATGAGGGATTCGGCACACATAGGAAATGTCCTTCCTTCTCTCTGTTTGGTCATTTCTTCATTTTGAAGTAAAAAGAACATGAAATCTATTTACAAATAAGCCTATTTCTCTTATTTTTTTGTTTGTTGGTCATCTCCTTTCTTCAAGTTTCATTAGGTGACCAATTAATCAAATTTAGTTGTTGGCCAAAGAGATGCTGACTTGTTATGTTATGACAGATAAGTTTGAATCTTTTTTTTTCTCATTAAAATATCATTTGTAAACATTTTTCAAACGAAGTCTTTTCTCAGTGAAACGGATCACCACCATTATCATCAACCTTTTCTTTGAAGGACCTTTTCAGGGAAGCAAAAACAAATCAAACTGAAATTCAGTTCTTTCTTTTTTTCTTTCTCTCTCCCTTTCTCCTTTTCTCTCTCCCTTCTTTCCTTCCTTCCTTCTTTTCTTTTCTTCTCTTTTTCCCTTCCTCCCTCTGTCTTTCCATCCTTCCATCCTTTCTCTCTCTCTCTCTCCCTCCCTTCCTTCCCTCCCTACCTCTTCTCTCTCTCTCTCTCTCTCTTTCTTTCTTTCTTTCTTTCTTTCTTTCTTTCTTTCTTTCTTTCTTCTATTTCCTTCTTTCCTTTCTTTCTTTGTCTTTTTGTCTTTCTGTCTTTTTCCTTTTTCCTTCCTTCTTTCTTTCTTTTATTTTGTAGCAGTTAAATGTTTAATCAGACAGCTTCAACGTAAACTGGAGAAGTTGCGGTTTAACCCTGAGATAGAGGCCGATTATGCCGGTGCTATGGCAACCCGTTTCACCATGCGGACTGCTTGTGTGCTTAACCGCAGGAGCTGCACCTCTTCCTTTCCTATAAAGACTTAGAATCAGAAAAACAGAAGTACACCGAAGAGAAGAAACCACAAGAGCAGTCAAGACACTGCTGTTAGCTTTTAGCTGTGCAAACAGCACACTTGTGAGAACAACATACTGAAAACCTTTTCTATTTGAAAGTGTAGCTTTTCCCGTTAAGCCTGGGATTCCTTTAATGATTCTGAAAGTAAATCAAAGGTTCTGTTCAGAGTTTTCATTAAGGGGAAATGAGAAGTTAGTGGTGCATTTATCAGTCTTTGCTTTTATTACCCTTCCCTTCAGGAGAGGAGGCTTTTGTGCAATGCGTGTAGAGTGTGATTCTGTTTGTGAGATAAGAGCCCAGTTTGGTAGGCGGTCTCCCCTAAACCTAGTATTTATTTTCTGCTTAGTTCTTATTATCTTGCATTTACTTCTCTCTCTCTCTCTCTCTCACACACACACACACAATGTCTATCATTTAAAGTTCAGTCCCTGTTCATTTAAAAAGGTTTGTGGGTGATGCTGTAAGTCATGGACTTCAGAAATAAAGTAAATGCCCAGTATCCCCCTTCCTCGCTGGCTTCCTGCCCCACATGGCGCCTCACCTATCCATTCACTCTTGCATCCTTTGCTTCTACAAGATACAGATTTCTTTCTTTTTTTAAAGAGCATTTTTTAAAAAAAGATTTCTTTATTTATTTGAGAAAGAGAGAGAGGGTAAGGGGCAGAGGGTGATGGGGGAGAGAATCCCAAGCTGACTCCAAGCATGCAGGGGCGGAGCCTCATTCAGGCAAGGGTGGATCCCACCACCCTGATCTCATGACCTAAGCCAAAACCAAGAGTCGGAGGCTTCACCAACTGAGCATAGATTTCATCAGCACAAGCTTTTGTGTTGGTTTGTTTTGCTTTAAAGCACGGACATAGTAAGAGTAAACCATTTTCAAGCACGTTTTATTTTTCCTTCCTTGAGGATTTAGGTAAAAATAAGTCCTTACTTTGGTGTTACTTTGTCACAGGCCTGTCCACACACTCCCCCGAGTTTTTTTTCCCTAAAGAAATGTTTTCTTCCTAATTCTTTTATAGTCATTGTTCAGCAATTGCATATCTTAAAAATAAATTTTAATGTCTGACTTAACTCCGAATACTAACATAATGCTTCATCCATGATGATTTTCTCATGTCTGGGTCTCTGATAGGACTTTCACACAAAGTGGATTTAGCATACACAGTTTTCCCTTAGAGCACAGTATATTTGAATAAGCACGAGGCTTTTGGTATCAGATGTGCATTTAAAACCAAGCTCTTTAGCCTTGCACAAATTAATTTTTTTGAGGCTTCATCTGTAGAAAGAAGACAATGCTGTCTAATCACAGGGTTTCTGCAAGAATTATATGAAGTAATATGTAAAATTATTTCATGTAGTGCCATCTACATAGTAGCTGATTATTATAACAGTAACTATCATGAATGCTACTAAGGACACTAATAAAACAATTTCACCACTTGTACAAACATCCTTTATTGATTCTTTGCATTTCTTTGACCATAATCTTATTCTAATCCTAGAGAAAGCCACAGCTACAAAAGCATACACCTACTAAGGGATTAATATAATTAGACAGTTTTTGCTAGCTGAGATATATTTTATAAATAAAGTACTTATTCCTGGATTTAGATAAATAAGCATAGACATTATTTTAAGAAACAAAAAGACATTTAATGTGAGAATACAGGCATCCTTCATTTCATTGTACATTGATTCACTGTGCTTTCCAGATACTAGATTTTTTTTTTTTTTTAACAAATGGGAGGTTTGTGATGATCTTGCTTCTAGCAAATCTATTGGCATCATTTTTCTAACAGCATTTACTCAATTCGTGTCTCTGTGTCACACTTTGGTAATTTTTGCAACATTTCAAACTTTTTCATTATTATTATATTTGTTATAGTGATCTGTGATCAGTGCCTACAATTCACCGAAGCTCACATAGTGACTAGAAGTTTTTAGGAATAAAAGTATTTTTAAATTAAAGTATGTACATTTTTGCCATATGGTATTGCACACTTCATAGACTACAACATCATGTAAACATAACATAAGCACCTGCGAAACAACAAAAAAAAATCATTTGACTCTCTTATTGTACTATTTGTTTTATTGTGGTGGTCTGGAAGTGAACCTGCAGTATCTCTGAGGAATGGACTATAAATTTATTCAGAGAAATGTTTTCAGAGTACAGTTGACCCTTGAATGATGAAAGGACAAAGGGTACTAACTGTCTTCTACCATCAAAAATCCAAGTATAACTTTTGGCTCTCCCAATACTTAACTGGATTGATTGGAAAACTTCTGGTAACAAAAACAGTCTATTGGCACATATTTTATATCTTTATGTGTATTATATGTATTATTATTATGTGTATTACTGTATTATTACAATAAAGTCAGCTAGAGAAAAGAAAATGCTATTAAGAAAATTACAAAGACAATACATTCACAACACTGTACTACAAAAAATCTGCACGTAAGTGACCTGGGCAGTTCAAATCTGTGTTGTTCAAGGGTTAACTGTACATAGATAAGGGAAGTATCTTTACCAATCATTCTTAATCCTTGTCTCACCCCCTCCTTATCTCCCCATAATCATCATTAGAGCTTTAAGAAAATACTAGTGCACAAATCACACCTTAAATTTACTGAATCAGAACTTGGAGAGGTGGAACCCAGAATTTTGAATTTAAACTGAAATTTTAGTCTGGTGCAAATACAAGTCTTGATTTTGTATTAATTAGAATTATAATACTGTTCATTCTTTCTCTCTCTCTCTTTATAAATATGTAAAGTTTTATGTAACTAATACAAACGAGGATCATAAACTGTGTTCCACTGAGTTTCTGCAGGGCTCTTGTTTCATGACAGTGTCTATACTATGTCCATGGGAAAAAATGGGTTGTTGGCAAATTCTTCTGGAAGATTCTGGGTCAAATAAAACTACACAAATTTCTCTTTGCCTTTGATTTGTTAACACGTTATAAAGGTCTTTGAGGAACATGTAGCATGAAATACTTCTGAAACAAATTTGACTGTGGGAATTTTTTTAAAACTTATGAATCTAAATCAAAGACCTCAGAAAGACCATCATTACTCAGGAAGAGATAATCTAGCTTTTTTTTTTTTCTTTCCCTGTGACTTAGAGATAAATATTTTAAGATAAAAATTCAGGCAAAGTAACCAATCTTTTATAGATGGTCATCTTATGTTTATTAATGTTTTGTTGTGATTTGTTTAATCAACATGGCTGAAATTGATAATATGTTTTAAACCAAACATGAAAGATATATGAATGCATGCCTGGTTTTAGAGGTGAATGTGTTTGCATACTCATATGTACGATAATTGAATGAGAATATCTGTGATGTTTTATATAAAAATTCTTTAGGAGAAAGTTATGTATGATTTCTATATGTATGTATGTATTTATTTATTTTTAAAGATTATTTATTTATTTGACAGACAGAAATCGCAAGTAGGCAGAAAGGCAGGCAGAGAGAGAGGGAAGCAGGCTTCCTGCTGAGCAGAGAGCCCGATGTGGGGCTCCATCCCAGGACCCTGGGATCATGACCTGACCCGAAGGCCGCGGCTTAACCCACTGAGCCACCCAGGTGCCCCTGATTTCTATATTTAAAGATAATGAACTCCTTGATTTTATTCTATCCCAGGCCTTATGCTTTTGCCCTCTTTACCCTCAACTTAATTTTACATACTGATAACTTTATTTGTATTTTCATTCAAATTGTGTGTGTGTGTGTATAGTTTTGAAAGTTTGAATCGTACTATTGGGTTTGTAGTAAAGAAGATCTGCCCTTTGTCCCCATCCTGCTTCCCATGCTCAATTCCTGCTTTCCAGAAGCAAACATAAGCACTTTGAGATATTTTGGCATTTTAAATGGTGCTTTCTATTGTGCTCTGGGTTTTTTTTTTTTTTTTCCATTTTATCCAGTTTCTATTGGCTTCCTTTCTTTATCTTGAAATGTTGCTTTTTAATACCGTTTGCTCTTGTCATGGATGCCATGTTGTCTCATTTTTGAGAAATGAATGACTGGTTTCAGGGTTTCTTCTGCTCAGTGTATTGTCTCTGTTTCTCTTAGATCCTCTTCTGTTTATCTTGGTCTCTGTCTTTCTTTTTAGAGGCTTTGATCTAGTGTTTCTTGAATGTCCATTGTTTTTAAAGTATGTTGCAATTCTATGGTGATTGGTGGAGCTTGGAAATCATGGGTCTTGCTAAATTACATGAAATGAGAAAGGCACTGAAGCTCCCCAAGTTTTAGTTTCCTTATCTATCAAATGAAATACATGTCAGTAGATACTAGCATCCTCTGTTTCCATAGGACTAGAAATCTCTAACATTATTTTCTGGTGGTAAGCAGTAGCTGTTTTATCCATGAGATTCCAGGCATAATAACAATACAACCAATGTTTTAACATAAAGTTCAAGTAAAGAAAGGGGAAATTATGATGAGACAAACACTCCTTCAAATCTAACACTTCCTAGGTATGTGACTATGAGCAATTTACTAAACTCCGAGTCTGTTTCATTCCCTATAAAATGGGAAAAACACTTGCTAATGCACCTGCTTGCTTTGATGACTAAATGCAAAAACATGCAAGGTTGTTAGCATGTCTCATTAATACCATTTCAGTAAATTGCTGCTGTCATTATTATATTTACTAATAAGCTAATGAAGGAAGGACTATTTCCTATGTTTCCCTGAAATCCAGATAAAACCTTGTTTGCCCCTTGCACAGAGTGCTTACTCCATAGATAGTCATTATTTCGATAGGATTTGCAAATCCTAGAATTTGCAAAATTCTGTGGACCACATACCAGGTTTACAGAGTAAGTAAAAGTAGAATACTTTTACTTTTATTTTTGTGCTTTATTACTATCATGCCTTACTAAATAAAGAAAACCATGCATGTATCTGACCCCCTTTTTTTTTTTTTTTTTGGTCTTGTTGTGCTTATTTCACTTTTCACTTTTTGTATGGCCTTTGTATTTATAGAGGTCAGATAAGTATTCTCAGCCTTCAAAACATGCCACTGTTAATTTTAGGGCAGATGCTGAGATTAAGTATTTATTTCATCTATTCTGTTTCACCCTTCTGTCCTTGTACTTTTCTTAGATTTGCTGAACTAGACATGTTTAAATCCCTTTGGAAATGACATTCTATTTCGTTTTGGGGGGGTTGGGGATTGGGGGTAGAAGTGATGGTGAGAATGGGTGGTGTTTAAAGCCCAACTATGCCTTTTGAAATGCCATTTTCACTCAACTGATTCCCAGTTTTTACTGAAATTTCTGATCAGGGACTTAGGAGTGTGACTTCAAGGTAACTTTGATTTGTGATCACTTAAACATTTTGAGTCCTAAAGGAAACATATTGGGAAAAGTAAATTCAGTAACAATACATCTGTTAGAATAACACAGCTTTGAAGATCAAGTGCTCTGTTATCTACATTTTCATCTGTTTAATGTACTTAGTCAATTCCACTGGTGATTCACAACAGGATTGTAATGGAAATGAGTGCTTGCTCAATGATTTACAGATTTTTGAAGCTATGGTGCCACCTACTGGAATATTTCTAAATATTCCCTTGTCTTAATAATGAAAAATAGGCACTTACCTTAAAAAATAAATGTAGAAAATGTTGTCCCAGAAGAGTGAAGTAAAAAGGTAATATATAAAAACACCGAGTTTTACTACGCTCTCTTTTATTACATTTTGTTTCCTGCATTTGTAGAATTTAAGAGCTTTCAATGCAGTTCATACTTTTAGAGGGACTGATGCTTTCTTTTTAGTGTCCCACGTGTATCCCCACTGCTATTTCACCTATTTTTCTTTACCTGTTTTCCACACCAGCGCTGTTCATATAGAAGGTTCCCACATATGGCAACACTATTTGTATTTATACAATCTCCTAATATTAAATAGGTATTTATTATGCACTAATTATTAAGTACTTTCTGCAGATATTTATTTGCTTTTTCCATGTCGATTTGAGTCCACTAACAATATATGATGGCTTTAAGTCATACATGAACTAGGGCATAAAGGGTACAGTGCTGTCTGCCTATGCCAAACAGCTGAGATAACTCCATTAGTTCTCTTGCTTGGCACTGGCTGAGGAGATCACTCTGTTACCATATACTGAAGCAGAGTGAGTAAGTCATGAATTAACTAAGTATTTCATGCAACCAGTCTGATCAGGTCTTCTTGTTCAACAATGAAGCTTCAGGGGCACCTGGGTGGCTCAGTGGGTTAAGCCACTGCCTTCGGCTCAGGCCATGATATCAGGGTCCTGGGATCAAGTCCTGCATTCAGCTCTCTGCTCAGCAGGGAGCCTGCTTCCCGCGCGCGCGCTCTCTCTCTCTCTCTCTGCCTGCCTCTCTGCCTACTTGTGATCTCCGTCTACTTGTGATCTCTCTCTAAATAAACAGAATCTTAAAAAGGAAAAAAAACAATGAAGCTTCAGCATAGTCACTTCTTCTATGAGTTGGGTAACATTCTGATAATGTCTGCATATGTAAAATACAATAGACAATTGAAGTCATTGCTCATATAATTTAGGAAATGTTACAAAATGTGATGGGAGATATTGACAAAAGTACTGCAGACATTTGGCAGTCTCCTCTCTAAATATTTGGGTGACTTCTCTATCTACCTTATCCGAAACAGTTTTCTACCTAGGTAGACAGTCTCCATGGATGTATTTGTTCCTGTACTGCTTATATTTATGTAAGTCATTAGAGTGGTTTTTTGAGAGGATATGTCCTTTAGATATTAGTTAGATTTTAAATGAGGCTATTTCATGTAGGTTATCTTTTTTTTTTTTAAGATTTTATTTATTTATTTGACAGAGATCACAAGTAGGCAGAGTGGCAGGCAGAGAGAGGGGGAAGCAGGCTCCCTGCCAAGCAGAGAGTCCATTGTGGGGCTCGATCCCAGGACCCTGGGATCATGACCTGAGGTGAAGGCAGAGGCTTTAACCCACTGAGCCACCCAGGTGCCCCATCATGTAGGTTATCTTTATATATATCCCTTCTTTGAGATTTGTAGTTAAGTTTTTTGATATTTTTAAAGTCACTGAAAATCTTTTAAATTTATGTAATCTAGTAGATATGGTTTATTGAAATTAATGTCATTTCAAGTTGCAGTGCTGTCGTTCCCGAATATTTTCTTAAGGACAATAACTTAAATTTGGAAGTGGTTTCTATTTTTCAAATGTTATTTTAGTGTATTTCTGTAAGATTTATTGAGTGCCTAAGTAATTTTCCTGTGATTTGTCATGTTGACTGAAAGTGTTACAGAGAGCAAAAATCTGTTTATAGAGATTTTGTGACAATGAGAATAAGTAAGTTTAGCTTTATATTGAGTCTAAATTGTGATTTGAAGACTTGGAATTTTCTTTCAAAGGGATAAAAGACTTCTGTGTATGTGTAATACTTTAAAAAGAAAATGAAATAAAACAAAATAAGCTACAGTGTTTCAAAATAGCCTGAAAATCAGTCAGCAGAGGAATTTAGAATTAGATCCTGAGATAAATGGGGATAAAAGAGAAGACATATTCAATTTGGGAAGCCTTTATGGAAAGTAAGTATGAACACAGAGGACAGGAAGATGTGATCCCTCTTTAGATGTTATGTTGTTTGCCATGGATGCTAAATTTTTTTGCATTGAAAATTAAAGGACTTGGGGAAATGTAAAATGGGACCATGATTAGACCAGAAATACATAGATGTAGATAAACATATAGAGAGAAACTATTTTTCTGTTTCCAATCTACAGAAGTCTTTTCACAGATAAACACAAAGTCTGTGAGTTACAATACTTTTGTTGATGTCACTGTAGTTTGGTTGACTTTCCTGTCAAAATAATATTCTGTAATAAATTAAATTGACATACCTCTGATTTTTCTCTAGTATTTACTTATACCATACATAGAGCATTTATCCAGCAGACTATAATTTAACCAAAATGCCTATATTTAAGGTCAAGTTTGTTTTAGCATTCATAGCACTACTAGTAATTTATTTCATAGTCTAATCCTGATTAAGATGCTTTTGTATTTAGCTTATGAGCTTTTAATAAATACCGATTTCTATATAACTTAAAACATTGGCTAAAAGAATTTCCATGCTGAGAGGTTAGATGGAGAGGAAAGGTGGTAAGGATGAATTAAAGAGGAAAGCAGGAGGCCAGGCGGTAGACAGCATTATCTGCAGAGTCTGACAGGCTCAGGTTCAAGCCTGGGCTAGCATATACTAGCCTTGTGAACTTAGCCAAGGCACTTGACTTCTCTAAGCTTCTTAGGGTGTTGTGATCCCTATGAGAGAAAATGTAAGCTACAGGCTTACTATAGTACCGGGCATACCATGAACACTCAATACATATTAGCGATTAATAATAATAAAAATATCATTTCTAAATTTTTCTTTTAAAAATATACACCTGTAGAAGTTGTCTTCTCCATTTTGGTAATTTACCCTGCTCTCCTTTTCAATACTTGGATTAAAATACTATATATCACATCTGTCTTTTATTTTTTTTTTTACATATTTCTTTTAAAAAGATTCATTGTTGTTTTTTTTTTAAGAATTTATTTATTTGTTCATTTATTTATTTATTTATTTGGAGAATGAGTGTGGGGAGAGGCAGAGAGAGAGGGAGAGAGAATCCCAAACTGATTCCACATTGAGTGGGGAGCCCGATGCAGGGCTCAATCCCAGGGCCCTGAGATCATGACTTGAGCTGAAATCAAAAGTCAGACGCTTAACTTACTGAGCCACCCAGGCGCCTCTAAAAACATTCATTGCGTTTGAAGCAGTTAGAATTAAACTACTATCTCTAGGGCATTTAACATATATGTGGCCTGATGGATAGTCTACTGTTTAGAAACATTTCTAGCATATGTACTCTAGTATTGATAGTTCTTATGTTAAAATGAAAGCTTCCTTATTATCCCAACATTCCTTTTTCATTTCCATAATAAATATGTAACAAATTGTAAACTTTTTATAACATGTTCTATGTCACTGGTGCTACACGTTTTGGTGGCAATAAACCAGTAACCCAGAACAACAGAGCATATTGGTTGGTGGAATTAGTGATGGCTCTACGACAGGTGATATTAAGATTCCTCTCTTCTCTGTCATTAAGTCCACTTTCTGATTTCTCTTCTACATTTATTGATCCAATGGCTTCCACCTGTCTCAGGAAAAAATCCAATCTCTTCATCATAGCCCTATACGGCTTGTTCCTGGCTCTTCTTCCAAAGGTGGTGTCATCAGATCTCTTTGATTTCTCCCTTGCATTTCCTCATGCTCAGAACCATCAGCAAGTACGTATTGACCGCTTATGATATGCAGCACTTTTAGCTACATATCTATGGCTGCTTTTTTTCCCCCTCGTCTTATTGTGTGACTCTTGCTGATCTCCAATGGAAGGAATTTTAATTATTAGTCCTAATCAAGTTCATCTATGACCTAAATGTCTTTGCAGACTCTTGGAGATTTCTATCAGTATGGATATAGATATATCACAGATGGTAATTTTTCTCAGAGCAAAGGACCATGCCTTTGACATGTTCAAACCTAGCACCTAATATCATGCCAGAAAAGCAACAAATATTTTTTTTATTTAACTGAATCAAATTAATTTGTTTGAATTTCCAAGGAATTGGGTGTTTATACTGAGAAGGGACATATCAAAAATAGTTTTAATATTGAAAAGACTACATACTTCTTAGATAAAGAGAGAGATGTATTAGATGGAATATGTAGATGTATTATACACTCAAACTAACTTGAATATTTTGAATGTAGCAATATGCTAAGCTATCTACATTTATCACGAAGATAATTTTTTCTTTCACTTAAAATGCAAGAGCTGTTAAAAACTCCCATAATTTTTATTATTTTTCTTATTACTTCTTTTACAAATCAACACAATTCTAAGAACTGAATCTAGAAGGAAATAAAAACACATGAAAAGAGAGAAGACTACTAATAGGAAAATGAAAATAAAATAAAAAATAAAAATATTTTATGTGAGCTAAAAAGTAAAAACTGACTAAACAAGAGGAGGAACAAAAATCCACATCATGTAAATTAAAAACAGTATTTAAGTTTGAATGATGAAAAACAGTAGAGAACTATAATGAGAACTAAATGAGAAAATATTTGATACAATATACATTTTAATAATGTATTTTAATAATTACACTTTTACATATGATATACATAACATATATATAATGTATAACACACAAATACTTTTTTATCAAGGAATAAGCCAGGGAATGTCATTGAAGAATACTAGGGGTCATACACATCTGATGGCACTTCTGAGGGGAGAAAATTTTTTCAGAGCGGAAAACAAAATCTCAAGGCTGGAAGGTTCCTTAAATACTAGCCAAGCTGTTCTTTTATCCAATGCTTGATTCCTTTTCACATCAGTTGACTATCATTTGGGAAAGAGCTTTATGATCTTTTTAATAATCATTTTCAAAGAGGGGGAATGAAAACATGTTTCACTTCCCTACAGACTGAATCCAGTTCCCAACACAACAATAAAGCCAGCCTCTCCAGTATTTCCATGAACCTCATTGAGAAGTCCAATGTTAGCTCTCATCTCATTTGATTTCATTTTTCCTTCTTTTTTTGAAAAGATATTATTTATTTATTTAAGAGAGAGAAAGAGCACAAGCAGGGGAGAAGGGTAGAGGGAGAGGGAGAAGCAGGCTCCCTGCTGAGCAGAAAGCCCAACGCAGGACTTGATTGCAGGACTTGATCCCAGGACCCTGGGATCATGACCTGAGCCGAAGACAGACACTTAAAGACTGAGCCACCCAGGAGCTGCTTGTTAATTTCCTTCTTGAAACACCCTCTACTCATAACCCTTGTTGACTTCCAATTCCCTCCTACATAGAAAATTAGGTCACCTTTGCAGTCCCTCTCCTTTAATTAATCTATTCAACTTCAGAATTCTATCTTGGACACTCTTCTTTTTTTTTTTTTAATGACTGGGGAGTCTCCTTCACCTTCTTACCTACAATATTCATCTATATGCTAATCCGTAGCCTTAGTCCAGATGTATATCCTGAGCTACCAACCTCCACCTCCAAACATTACCAAACATTTTTACATACAAGTCACAAGCATACCAAATTTTCCTCTTTGTCTTTTATTTCTTCTTCAGCTTAATGAAAGCTTCCAAAATCTACCTAATGCATTTGCCTAGTTTGTTGAGTTATCAACCTGAATGCTTTTCCTTCTTACTCAGTCTGCCCTCCTTTAGTTGTAGAACATTTACAAAGTCATGATGCCAACTTTCAAAGTGTTTCACAGATTTTTTTCATGTCTTTTCTTTCTTTCTTTCTTTCTTTCTTTCTTTCTTTCTTTCTTTCTTTCTTTCTTCTATTTTTTTGGTACCATTTTCCTCATATAAAATATCATCTTCCTCATATACTTTTCTTTTAGTCTCCTGATGTTTCTGTCCCCAGCTTTGCCATCTGATAAACTATTTCCCATTTTATAACAAGGTCAATAAAAAAATTGAATTGCTTCTCCATTAGACCTCCCCTTAAACATCCTCCTCTGAAGGTTTTCTAAAGCCTATAAAACAAATCCCAGTTTCTTATTCCTCTAGCACTAAGCTAAAACTGTCCATAATTCTTTAGGTCACAGCTTAATGAATCCAAGAAACCTCTCTGTCATCTCCTCCCCCAGCTGGTCACCAACCCCAGAAGACTAAATTAGCTGATCTTCCTATGTGGTTCTATAACACATTCTGTCTCATTGGTTATCACACTGTATGACGACGACTTCTTCTTCTTCTTCTTCTTCTTCTTCTTCTTCTTTTTATTTGATGTGTATCTCACGCTGAATTCAGCTCACTGAGGCCAGGAAATTCCTGTATCTTGGTTGTATTATAGTCCTAGAATGTGGCCTGATGTCTAGCACTTAGAAGGCACTCAGTAAACAATCATTATCTAAATAAATGAATTCATTTGGGGGTAAATGTCTAAGGTCTTTTGCAAGACCTTAGAATAAAATTAATTCTAATAGTTCCCCTTTATTCTATTATTTTTCTTATTTTATCTGAGAATTCAAAAGCTAATAGCACAACTTTAATGTTTATTTCGGCTTTGTAAACACGACATTAAGAGAAGGAATGTAGTTTCAGTGGGGAAAAGGGTAATGAAAATTGCCACTTTGTGAATATTCACTAACATAGAGTTGAATATATATATATGTGCATATACGTATATATATACATATATATCTAACTTATATTTATATAAGTATGTGTGAAATTTGAAATTTTCTAAGAGAATTTTTTTCCTTTTTTCAGGAGAAAACCTTAGTTCCTCTACTGGTAAGAATTAATATTTGCATTTTACTTATTTTATTTTATTTTCTTTCAAAGTTTATATATTTAATTTTGATAGAATTTTCTATTATTATCCAGTAAAATCATTTTATAAGGATAAATGTTATAATCATTAATGGTTCTTGATATTTTCTTGTTCTTAATATTCTTGCTTATAAGATGTAAAGATTGACAACTACTTGAAAGTATTTGTATATATGTTATTGTTTATAAATTATAGCTTTTCTTAAACTTGACAATAAATTGCACGGCGGACTCCAATCTCTTTTTAAATTTTAACATTACAAACAATTCAAGTTAGACCAGAAAATTTCATGGTTCAAAAGTTGGTTAAGGAGTTATCTGAGAAATTAGAGTTCTAAATATATTATATATGTTATACATATATACATATGTATATAAAAGAAGCACTTTGAGAATAGTAAGAAATTTTATAATAATCAAATTCTGTTGTCACAATGGAATTAAAGGGGAGGCGAACCATGAGAGACTATGGACTCTGAAAAACAATCTGAGGGTTTTGAAGGGGCGGGGGGTGGGAGGTTGGGGTACCAGGTGGTGGGTATTGGAGAGGGCACAGATTGCATGGAGCCCTGGGTGTGATGCAAAAATAATGAATACTGTTACGCTGAAAAAATGAAAAATTCAAAAATAAATAAATAAATAAATAAATAGAAATTTTAAAAAATCTTAATGAGTATTCTAATCCTGAGGTAAATTAAATTTAAACAATGAAAATGTTAAAAATAAATTCACACATACTACATGCAAAATAAGAGAGAAAATAAGTTATATCTCTTAAACGTTATTGCTATTTAAAATTTATTACTGATTTCCTGATTCATCATATGGTTGACAGTATGCATTAAGAAGGTAAGTAAAGCCACTAAGATAATTCTGTTTTGATAATTAAAATGCACAGTTCTGCCTAAGTTCATTTAAAATATTCCGAGATTGGGTAATTAAAGGAATTTTTTAAATTAAATGAAAATTCACTTCAAATTATGGAAACAAAGAACTATGTGGAAACTAACAAAATGTTCCTGAATCTTCATAAGAAACATACTCCCTTATTTTTTTTTAAAGATGTAGTATTAGGATATTATCATTGTATAGTACAGCAGAGAATTTTTATAAATACATAAAAAAGTATTTAATGCATAGTAGACGTGATTGGTTTATGCCAACTACTCTCAGGCATTGTAGCACCTCCACTTTTTACAAATAATTAAGTTCATTTCAATCATATAAATTGATTATTGTTTCAGGAGGGAGTGGGAATGGGTAGAATGGGCAGTGAATGTTTACAATGGTAGATGACTCATCTTACTGAGTTTCCATTATCTCTGCACTGACTATTAAAACAAGCCTCCAAATGATGACATCAGGTAAGTCAAAATAGCAAGCCCAAATGCAAATGAGAATGTCTTCTTGCAAATACTGCCAAAAAGAAAATGATCAGTGGAAACCAGTAGTATCTTCAAAGTAAAGATGAAGGATAGTATAGAAGTGGCAACTGGAGTGTGCTTTCTTTCTTTTTTTTTTTTTTTAGATTTTATTTATTTATTTGACAGACGGAGATCACAAGTAGGCAGAGAGGCAGGCAGAGAGAGAGGAGGAAGCAGGCTCCCTGCTGAGCAGAGAGCCTGATGTGGGACTCGATCCCAGGACCCTGAGATTATGACCTGAGCCGAAGGCAGTGGCTTAACCCACTGAGCCACCCAGGCGCCCCTGGAGTGTGCTTTCTAACTGTGAATTAAATTCTTATTCATTGAATTAAGGAATGCTCACTGAGCTTAAGTCATGTGCAAGCATATTAAGGCGTCTAGGTAGGAGGGTAGTTTACTGAACATCCTTTTTCATAGACCTTGGAGTGGATTTGCTTGATGGGGTGTAATCTTTAGGAATGCTACTCTTCAACAAAGCCTAGCACAATTTACTAGGTATTTGGAACGATATTCCCTTCACTCTCTTTGTAATTCAAATCTAAAAAAAAATGTGATAAAGGGAAAGTATCACCACATTTCTCTTCAAACAGAACAGATCATCAAAATCCTGCCCAAACCAAAGACAGTTTAACCTAAAAACAACAAATTAGTAATTGTTCAGTCTATAATGATGAAAGTGCATTAATGTTATTGTGCAGAATTTTAAGCTCCTCCCTCTCTCCCTTCCCTGTTCTCTCTTCTGCTCTTTCTTCATGCTGTCTTTTCCTCTTCCCACCTCCCTTCCTTTTATTCAACAAAGAGCACAGGTGAGAGAATAAGTCAAGTTAGACTTAGAATTTTACACGGAAGCCAGAAGGAGCTACTTGCCTATTACATAGCTAGATGTGTTGGCCTGTATTATGGGTGAAAGTTTGCTAGTAAATATATTGATTTGTGAGTGACTGGGTCATGAAATTCTAGAGATTTTGGAAATTTTCCTTGGAAAACAAGGACTGTAACAACTGTACTATCACTTTGGATTTCTGAACCACAGCAGAGTTCCACCTTATTTCATGGGCACGGCCTCGGGGAAGTTCAATAGGGTTTAGATTTTTTTTTTAAAGATTTTATTTATTTATTTATTTAATATATATATTTTTATATATCACAAGTAGGCAGAGAGGCAGGCAGAGAGAGAGGGGGGAAGCTGGCTCCCTGCTGAGCAGAGAGCCCGATGTGGGGGTTGATCCCAGGACCCTGGGAACATGACCTGAGCTGAAGGCAGAGGCTTAATCCACTGAGCCACCCAGGTGCCCTGGGTTTAGATGGTTTTTAATCTATATTTAGTAAACACTGATTTCACTTCACCTTTGACATTAAATGAATGAAGCAAGGACTTCGGTGTGTCCTTTCAACTTCCATTTTCTTAATTCACTATTCAGTAATCCTTTAATTTCGCTTCTTAATTCTTATCACTTCTACTCATTTCCAGTTTCTCCCCTTCTTCCTCTTCTCATGTTCATGCTATTTTCTCTTACCCACTCTTGTTGCACTGAATGGTAGAAATACTTGTGTGATATAATTCAATTTTTGTTAATTAAATATTGAAAAACATCAATTTGGCTATTCATAAAAGTGAATACATGTAAAACACAGATACTTTAGAAAAAACACATCACTATAACCTCAATATCCAGAAGTCACAATGTGTTTTTTGTTAAAACAATCTTTGGTGTATTCTTCACAAGCCCCCCTCCCCCCATTCTTTAATAAAGAAATCCACATTCTGAGTAAGAGACCACCAAAAATTTAAAGGCCTTTAACACAGGTGCTGATGTGCCTGCAGGAAGTTTTTTTTTTTTTTTATCAAATGTATACTTCAATCAGCTGTGCCTGTACCTATTTCAACACTGCCTTGTGACATTGTTTTTCTTCTGAGGTGAATTGAAGCTGTGGAAAAAGTTATTTCAATATCTCAAATTGTGTCTTATGTCATCAAAAATTGAAAACATTTTTGTAGACTTGGGTCATATGTATATCTGTTTGAGACTTTTGTTTCCCTGCCTTTTACTTAATCTGCTTTGACTTTGATTTATTAAAAAATAATCACTTTGTCCCTAGGACTTTATCTTTCATTTTTTTTTTTCCCCTCCTGGAACACTTGTCCTCCTAATAATCTCCTTTGGAGTTTATCTTCCTCTATTCTTCATTAATAAGTCCTTTACATTTCTCTTTTTACAATTTCTGTTCATCAATTTTCTTTGTGTGTGTGTTCCATCCTTATTTTATTTAATTTATTTAATTTAAATTCAATTACCACACATATAGTACATTAGTTTTTGTTTTTTATTTATTTTTAAAATATTTTATTTTATTCATTTGACAGAGAGAGATCACAAGTAGGCAGAGAGGCAGAGAGAGAGATGAGGAAGCAGGCTCCCCGCTGAGCAGAGAGCCCGATGCGGGACTCGATCCCAGGACCCTGAGATCATGACCTTGAGCCGAAGGCAGCGGCTTAACCCACTGAGCCACCCAGGCGCCCCAGTACATTAGTTTTTAACATAGTGTTCAATGATTCATTAGGTCCGTATAATACCCAGTGCTCGTCACATCACATGCTCTCCTTAGTGCCCATCCCCCAGTCACCCCATCCCCCCACCCACCTCCCTTTGCACAACCCTCAGTTTGTTTCTGGGAGTCCTTTTGAACCCATTTGCCTTGGACAGTTGAGAATCCAGCAATGGAAAGGGAAGAAGGCAGGGAAGTTGCTTTCAATTTCATTTCCCCATTTGTATCTTTAGCTTCTGTTCTGTAACTTGTTTTATATCTAAGTTTACATATCTACACTTCTGTATGCATCTATATTTATATATATGCATGTATATATGTATATGTATTTACTAATATATACACACACGGTGTATACACATATACACACATCATAGATCTTGTCTATGTTGTGCATGTATATACACATATATATATTTATATATTTATATACATGCCATAATGGACTGGGAAGTTAATAAATTCAGATGAGTATATGTTGCAGGATATGATTCACATATTTTTTTGTTTGTTTTCTTTCTTCCCCCATGAATATAATAGGACTGAAGTTAACAGAAGAGCCCAGTGCTCTGACTTCTGGCGACCCCTTTCCTGCCCGCACCACTGCATTCTCACACCCAAGCATCTCTGAAAGAGAAAATAACTCCTCAGAGACCACCCCACTTCCTTCTAATCCAGACAGTACTCCAACTGAAAGATCCTGGAGCCATTTGGATAATAATACTCTTGCTGTGACAGGTTGGCACAGAGATGTTAACTGAAATGAGTTTAGGAGAACTAATCTTTCTTTTTGAATTCTAAAGTTATCCAAACGGTTTTTCTTTAAATTACATGTGCAGTATCTATGTATGTGATTTTATTCAGGCATGCTAAGGGTGGGACATCTAGGTGTTCATGAAAAATTGACTGGCCAAAGTAATGAATGCTCGCTGTTGAGGAGACGTCGGAAAGGGTTGGGGGTGGGGAAGCCCCCACAAGGAATTTTGTGTGGGAGAGGGATTCTCCCTGGCTGGAATTCCAAAGCAAATTCTTTCTTTGTTCAACTCCAGATTCTCAATATCACAAAATTACTGGAGACATACAATTTAGTTTTTAAAAAACCACACAGGATTAATAATCCAGCTTTGCTACTTGGATTTCCCCCAGGGATATTTGCATTATTTTAAAAAAAAATAATCAAAGTTGTGGGTCCTAATGGTAGAATTTAAGGTAACGTGGTGACATTCATAGCAAAATATCAGTGATTTGGGGGCATTTTCGCCAGGGAAGACCACTGAGACTCTTCAGAATCCCAATAAATCTGTAATGTGTTCATTTTTTATATATCGTTAGGTCTGCCAGTGTATTTGGTACATAAATCAACTCTCAAAGAGGGTTGTTCATGCCTTTTCTGAAAGAATGCACTATATTGTCATTTTCTGAGGCAAACAGGTTTGTAGACATATTCTGATTAGAGATTAAGCTAATTGCTTAACAGGGCCATTCATCTTGGTTTGGAAAACAAGTATGTCTAACACTTTCTCAAAACTTTGGTGGGGAGTACATGATAATGTTTGGAGTATCATACTGATGAAGTTTATTAGCTGTAATAAGCAGTTAAATAAATGATAAATTGCCTCTGCATGTTGATTACAGGACTGTACATCCATTCTTTCCTCCCATTTTCCCTGTTCCCCTAGCAGAGCAGCAGCTAGGACCTATCTAAACATTGCAAGCATTTGAATTCATTGCCCCAAATTTTAACAAAAAGTAGGTGAGGAGGAGGATGTTGATGGTTAGGCAGAACAGTTCAGGCTAAACTTTTTTACTAACTTTTTTACTGAGTAAATGTCACGCAGAGTTTTCAATTTCAGTTTCCGCATTTCATTTCTTGGACACAAATACATGCATACAACATTCCAGATGAAGCAAAATGTGAGAAGAAATGTTTAAAAGGGAATAGATTAGGGCGAATAATGATAAAAATATTATAGTAATATTAAAATGCTAACTTGCTTTGGCACAATAATACTGATGGTGAAATTAGCTTGGAAGGTTTCTTACACTTTCAAATAAAAAAATAAACTTTACCCCCTAGAAAAAAGTCTTGCTATCAGGTGATATTTTAATTATCTACTGGGATAAAATGTATATATGTTATTTAATTTTTGTTTGTAATTGATGTCTATTGTGAAATACAATAAAATATTCAGGCTTACAGATATATGTAGTGAAAAAAATCCTTTGATCCATTTTCCTAACACTGTAATGTTCTCATACATTTTCAAAATTACTCAAAAATCAATAAACTTCATTATGAAGCAAAATCATTAAAAAATCATTAAGCTTAATTTTATAAAAATATTTTATGCATGTTGTGAAATATCAGTATAGAAGCATATACAAAGTATATACTTACGCTTATAAATACTAAAATGTATACATATAGTATTTATATAAATACATATATTTATTTCTATAAGTATATATATATATGTATTTGTTTTACATACAAACACAATGAAAATACTATTTCTCCAAATCCTGATTCTTAAAGATACTGTTTTATCTGTGTTATAACCTCCAGACTCTGGACATGGGATTCTGTGAGAGAGTGTGTGTATATGTGTGTGCAGCTGTTTCCCCACATCTTTTCTAGTACTAGATATTAATTAATCTTTTACAACTCTGCCAGCACAACAGTTAAAATACTACATTTGTACATTGAAACAAATTTCATACTGATGAGCATTTTTCCATATACTTTTTGGCCACTGCATATATTAGATGTCTATTACATGTCTGGTTCATTTTTTTTTTTAATGATTTGTCTATTGTATATTGAGGGATTTGTTATTGATTCTGCCTACAAAGAAATATACCAGTTTTCAGTTTGTAAAGTTGCAGGAGGGTGCACAAAGCTCATAGGGATGTAGAGGTTTAAAAAAAAAAAAAAAAAGCCACCTGGAAACCTGAGTCATCTGTGACTTCATGGCCCAGAAGGAGCCTCTGGGAATATGTAAATCAAGAACACAGGTGCCACCTTCCTGCCAGGCCAATTTGACTAGAGGCAGACAAACATATTAATAGACTGAGTCATTTCACGGGTTGGTAAACAAATATACTTATGACCTCCTAGTATTTGTATTTTTCATCTAGAGTGAGGAAACACTGAAATGATTTCACTTTCTTACCTTAGGTGTTACACAGCCGCCTCTCCACCCCACGCATGCAGTCTTGCAGAAGTCCTCTGCCGGATCTGACACGCAGACACCCAGCAGCGCTGCTGCCCTCTCCCCACTCACCCGTGCTCTGGGCGGGAATGACACATCAGGTTTGCGGGGCTGTTAGACTTGTGCAGATAGGAAGAGAGCATGACAACTGCCTGTGTTTAAGAACAGTGTGTGGGAATCCAGCCACTTGTTAAACGTGTAGCACTTGCTAGTTGGTGAATGTGGAATTTCATATTTCCATAGTTACTGTAGTTTGTGAGGCCACATAACTATTTCCTTGGAATACAGACGAAATCATAAAGAATGAGACTCACAAGAATAAAAGAAAGACCTGTTCCAGAGGAGACGGTTATTTAGGATACTCTCTATGTTTCTTTATATCTGGGGCAAGTATCATTGCAGAGTGAGAACTTTTTTGCTGCTAATAAAGAATAATATATATGAATTATTGCTTAAAGATCCCTGACCAATAAACAAAATCATGAAGACTGGATGATTTCCATCATCAATGAAGGGCAGTAAGAAATTATAACTAAAATTTAATTATTTTTTTTTAAATGGAAAAAAAAGAAGTAGATGCTTTGTACTCCCCATTCAAACATTAAGATTCTCTGAACTTAGCATCTCTGTATATAAAGCAATGCAAAATGTTCCCTCCCTTGTCTTTCCAAAATCAGCATCTAAGTCATTTCATGGTGCCTTTTTTTTTTTTTTTTTTTTTTTGGTCCCCAAAAATGAAAATCCACATAGACACATATGAAACTGTAGGAGCCTGAGTCCTGAAGGTTAAAGATAGAAATGGGGCAGCCTACAGAGCTGGGCTAAAGTGGCCTTGCTCTAAGTATGAATCAAACATAGAAGTCAAACCTATCCAATAGAATGATCATTATTTTGAGGGATTGAACCCTTCCCTTGGCACAAAAATCCTTAGAGGCAATGCACAAGCTTAAAACGACTGAGGACAGAGCTGCCCTTGCCTCCCTGCCTCATTTCCCCCTGCTCCAGCTGCCATGAGAACCTCAGGCAAAAGATTTGGAGCTTTTAGCAACTCCGCAGACGCAGAAGTCGTGGATGGGAAGGAGCTGTAAAAGAATTAAAGAAGACTGACCTGAGGGGGGCTGATAGTCACACAATCCACTGTATTGGCCCTCCTGAAGAAATTCTTCCTCTCCAAGCGGCTAATTCCACTAATTAAAAATTGATTGGGATTAATTAACCTAAAATAAAATGGTAAAAGCCACTTCTAAACCAGCACTGAGATTACCGACCCAAGGGAGTCGTAGTTTTTACATGAAGGAGGAAGGTAGGGAATTTAGGGGGAGGAGGAGGGGGTTTCAGAAGAACAGGAGGACAAGGGACTCAGGCGAGGTGAAGAGAACAAGCTTGTGAAGGAGAAGTAGGGAAGAATATGGAAGGAAGCAAAAGATAAACTTGCTGGTTTTTAAAAGATCTTCTTGCCCTTCTCTGGTTCTGTTGGAGCCCTTCTCTGGGGATCCAGAACTGAAGAAGTGATGTTTATGTCATTCATTCTCCTCTATGGTTTAGTGAAATGGGGGAATGGGGAATGGATTAGGAAGACTGAGAACCCGAAGTCAAATTTTTAGAAGATGCCTTTTTAATTCTAATGGATGTAGATGCGAAGTCATAGACTGTTCTCAGTGTGTAATTGGAGGGTGTCTGCACGCAGGCCTCGAAACCATTTTCAGAATACGCGTGCGTCTTTCACTCTGCTCAGACACTGTGAATCTTACTGCAAATGCAAGGCTGATATCCTATCATTGAACTGAGGACCCCAGGGAGCCTGATAGTGAAATAACCAAACAAGCTTAGAGAGAGGCTCGTCAATATTCCTGTTATTTCCGTCATGACAACTGTCAGAGTGCTAGTCATCTAATAGGCATCCAATGCATACATGTTGATGGCTTGCGCCATAATTCTGGGTGTGATGTCTGCAGGAAGATGTCATATGCGGGAGATGCTTGACAATGAAAAGCCCTAACCAAATACATTGTGCTGTTTCTTCAGCGGCGACACCTGATTCTATACCAGTTGGCTTAGATGTACTTGGAAAATAAAGGAAATGGTGTCAGGATAATGTGAAAGTTCTTTGGTTCTTTGGTTCTAAGCCGGTTTGGTTTTGAATTTTCCTGGCCAGGGCTTTTTCCCTACATAGGGAAAGTCAAATTGTAATCTTCAGCTGGAAAAAGAAGAACCCTGAGCTCAGCAGGTACACAGGGCAGAAGCCCATTCAGCTCTGATTTCAGAAAAGTAGACCTCAGCACCTGCACCCAGAAATTCCTCCCCAGAGAGGTGCACCCTTGTGAGGCTTTCAGCGCATGGCAGATTGCACTTCCTCTTCTGCCAACCTTAACACAGACTTTTACAGCCAGAGCTCCACTCCCATCTCTGTGGTGTCTGCACCCACAAGCCAGCACCCCACTCTGTCGCCTTGGTGCAGTCTCATTGTACTGTATTCTCACTCCCTTCAGCCAGGGAGCTTGGCTTCCCTGAGTTGTGAAGGCTGGCACTTTTAACATTTGTGCTCTGATGACAGTGCTGCACAGGTTCTGAGTCACCTGACGTTAAACTTGCCTCTGCCACAAAGCTTGCTGCGTTTCATTCAGTTTTGCAGAATGCATAGTGCAAAGGGTCTGATTGTTGCTTGGCCTTTGCTTCAAGAATCTGCGTATGTTGACTGTTTGGCCATTGCCCTTGGAGGGGCAGAAATAGATGACAGTGACGATGGCCTTTCTGATTGCAGGCTCCCCAGGAGAGCGGACCACAACCAGCATCTTCCATGTAGACCCAACTTTCACACAAGTAGCCACCCTCAGCCCTGCACACAGCAGCTCTGCTGCCTTACCTTCACGCATCTCCAGCACCACCGCCAATGATAACTCCTCAGGTTTGACCATGATGCTCGAGGTGTCTTAGGTTATGGATAATGAGATGGAAACTTGAAACTTTAATGCAGCTCTTTTGCTTCATACCAAATATTATTGACAGGTTTCCTGTTTTATCGAGTTTCATATATTGATAATAAATTAGACAAACTTGCCAGTAAGCTTTTTTTTTTGGGTAGGGGAGCATACTTTATTTTGTTATTCATAGTAGGAATGTTGATGGCAATGAAGAAAGATAATAGACTTTAGGGTCATATAGCCCTGGGATCAAATCCTTAACTTTCTGGATGACTTTAGCACATGCTACTAATAATTTGTGTGTCAGCTTTCCCTTCTGTGAAATGGGTATTATAATATTCATTTTATAGGATTGATGTGAGAACTGAGTATGTTAAAAAAAAAAAAAAAGGCCGGTAGGCAGTGAATATTAAAAAAAAGAATAAGTGGTATCATTGTTAGTGATTAAAATAAAGAAGCTGTAATTGAAGGAGAAAGCAGTAGTTTGGCCATCAGGTAAGAATTACACCAAGGAATGAATAGTTTCTCTCAACTTATTCAATGTCATGTTCTAATTATTTGAACTATTGTTTATCTTCAAGGGCTATGGGTAGATGACACTTTGATTCACTTTTTTATTTTAAAGAGGAGCAAATGTTAGTTTCAGTGAAGTCTCCTGTAGTAAAGATTCAGTTGGGAAAGTATCTTTGCTGAAGAGTTTTTCCCTTGTCCTTCATTATGACAAACTCATTAACTTTTATTCTCTGTTCATTTCCTTGCAGATGTGTCTCTTACGTCCACTTCACCTGCAACAAGCACTAACCCTACAACTGCTCCCACAACAATAGGTGACAATCTTACTCTCAACCACGCAGTCACACCACCGTCATGTACCTGCGATGTGCTCATAGAAGGGTCTTCCATTTTCTCTACACTTGGTTCTCTTTTTCTGAGAAGTTCCATTGAATATTCTAATCATGGGGGCTGTGGAATAGCAGTCAGTCTTGTAACCCTTCTTTTAGCAAGGTCACAACTGGTGAGGTTGGGGCAGAATGTCACTGTCATAACCTATCAAGTCATTATAACATCCACTAAGAGTTGTGTACTTTATGCAAATGCATAGAAAAATAGTCAAGTATACTAGGACTTCCTTCTCTGGGAGTGAGTTTAGGTGTTAGTAGGAAACAGAAAAATTCTATCAGTGGGATTCTCCATTCCAAGGGGTGATTCACAGAGGATTGATTGTAGAGCCCGAGTCAGGTAACATGGAGCATGGAAGCAAAGCGAGGGGCCTGTAGGGAATTAGCCGAGAGAAGGGCCATGTCAGTCAGTGGGTCGGCCATGGCAGAGCCTGCAAGCCCACTGTTCTTTCCTAAATTCTTCCAACTCAAAGACCAGATTAGCAGAGATCTCTCAGCTTTCACAAAACACATCTCCACTCATTCTTCAGTGAAATATATATTCTTCACCCATGATATGTTTCAATTCATTAAAAGAGCTTAATTACTCTGGATCCAGTGTATGTGCAAAGAACTTAACAAAAGATTAAACTAGGGAATGAAGCATCCTTTGCCGGTTTTCTGATGTTTTTAAACAAAGGTGGAAACTGAAATATCTAGGGATTATAATTCTATAAATCTACTTGGAGATTAATCAAAGGGATGAGTATCTTTAAATGTTCTGGCTGCATGTATGGTTAGCTATGTCCCCACACCATAATAAAATGTGTGTTCAAAAATACCAATATTGTAATTATCATAATCATGTTCATTGGGTAATTTCATGAAATGTTTTATAGAACTAGCCCATTAGTTTTTAACACTTGAAGTTTTCAGATTAAAACATTGTACTAAGCATCACAAACCCTGCACTGTCTGTTAAACCTAACATATAGACATTACAATATATGAAGTTGAAACATTGTAAAACCATCCTTTCCCAAAGTGACTATAGCAGAGATACTGTAAAGGAAATTTTAATAATTTACATTCTTTTTTTTTTTCTATTGCAGTTCCTGCAACATCTAAGCCAGCATGTGGTAAGTTTTTTTTTTTTTTTTTTTTTTTTTTTATCTAGAGGGAGGATATATCACTTTAGAATATTGCTTGAATTATTTCCTTCTTCATTCTAAGCCTCCAAACCCACTAGCAAGCTAACTTTACTGGCCCTCACTTCCCAGCAATGAATATTTCCACATTTTAAGAGCCAGTGTCTTTAATAAACCAAACTATGGAAAGAACCTAGATGTCCATCAACAGATGAATGGATAAAGAAGATGTGGTATACATATACAATGGAATACTATGTAGCCATCAAAAAAAACATGAAATCTTGCCATTTGCAATGACGTGAATGGAACTAAAGGGTATCATGCTAAGCAAAATAAGTCAATCAGAGAAAGATAATTACCACCTGATCTCTCTGATATGAGGAATTTGAGAGGCAGGGTGGGGGTTCATGGCGGGAAGGGAGGAAAAAAATGAAACAAGATAGGACCAGGGAGGGAGACAAATCATAATAGACTCTTAATCTCAGGAAACAAACTGAGGTTGCTGGGTGGAGGAGAGGCATAGGGTGGTTGGGCTATGGACACTGGGGAGGGGATGTGCTATGGTGAGTGCTATGGAGTGTGTAAGCCTGATGATTCACAGACCTGTACCCCTTGGGCAAATAATACATTATATGTTAACTTAAAAAAAAAAAAAGAAAAAAAAGAGCCCATATCCTTCAGGAGCAAGAAGCTTTGATGTTATATTCAGACCTAGTTTTGAGTGTCAGGATTAAGAATTACTAGCTAATGATACATGTGAAATGTGGAGAATACCTTCCAGGCTTGTGAAGAAAAAGAATCTGTATTTGTCTCCGCCTCTCTGTCTTTCTGTCTTGTCAGAGTTTTGGCTCAAAGCAGGTGCTTGAATACTTACCTGTCAGGGGAGACCTCATGATCAATCAAAGCAGGTGCTTGGGAACAGTTTATGCTACCCTGTCTCCATTTTCCTATCCTCTTCTCAGTGAGGTCTTTCATGGCGGGGGCTTCACCCTCCATGTTTGTGAGTCTCCCTGCGGAAGTCTCTGCCTTCAGTAGCTCCCCATACATTTAATGTAAAGATCAGTCTTCAAAAGTTTGCTTAATTAATGCAATTTTTTATGCTCATGTTCGTCCTATATTATTGCCTCCTTACACTCTTCCCTTAACTAATCTGAAACTATTTAGAGTGTTCTAAGCACATAGTGGTTACGTAATGCCTCTGTGTTCCCTCCTACTCTGCTTCAGCTACACTTAGAACTCCACCCTCATCCAGGGCACCCCCTCCCACCATCTCTTTCCCTACATCCTGCTCATATTTTAAAACACAAACTGAGTCACCCACCTCCTCTGGAGAGCCTCTCCTATCCCTGCACTCTGACTATATTTCCCCCCACCCTACTCTCGTATTATTTGGTGCATAATCTTATTTTAGGTGTTTGCATGTCTTCTGCAACTCGTGTCTATGCTTGTCTTCATGATAGGATTCTATGCTTCTAAGAGTGGATCATATATATTCCTAGGGCTTGGGGCAATGCCTTAAAGATACTGAGGGCTTAATAATGTTCATTGGATTAAAATGAATGAATAGATTAGCATTTGTGGAAAAAATATATATATTTACCAGTCAACTGAATTTGTTTAAATAAAGGAGAGAATGTGACATGTCACCAAGGGGACGTCCTTAGGAGAGTTTATTATTGATGATTTTACCAAGGTAAAGGAATAATGAGGCCTGTGGTCCCTGAATTAATTAATGTCCCTGGAGAAACAAGTAACCAAGAACTGCATTTTAGAAGGAAAGAGAAATGATAAAGCAAGGAGAAGACATTTGTCAGATACTTCATTCATTTGTGCATCAATTCAACAATCAATTCAAACAAATAAGCCCCTACTAATGACAGCTTTTATGCAACAACTTGGATTTATGTTGATGCTCAAAGTAAACTGGCCGTTACTGCCATAGAATATACAGTTCAGTCAGGAAGACAAACATTAATCTGTTAATCCTTATAGGATAAACTTAAAAGCTGAGGTCCTTGATAGGATATAAAGGGGATTTTGAAAATTAATTATGGACACACCTGATATGTTTCTTCTCTTCTTCATGTTCCTGGGGATATTTTGTTAGATTTTCATATTTTTGAAAATCTCTACTAAAGTGTTCACATTTGCTGTAAGTTTCTTTTTTCTGAAATTCTTTTTAAAAAAGGTAATCCTCTCTTTCATTTTCTTTCAGATGAAAAGTATAAAAATATCTCTGTGGAATATCATTATAAAGAAAATAAGTCATTTGAAGCACAAATAAATGCTAATAATGATTCAGTGAGTTGTGAGAATGTCACATGTGAAAACAATATGATCTATAACCTAACAGAATGTTCACATGCAAGTTTTACTATAAGTCACGAATCGTGTGTTGGTCCAAATAAAATTTTAACCCTGGAGGTACCACCAGGTAAATATAAATTGGTTTCTATTTGTATATTTACAAAACTGTACAATTCCACGTGTCTTGCATTCTAGTGGTTGCAGGAATCTGTCAGGTAATCCTCAGCAAGGATGAGGGACAGGAAGTCTGCAGGAGGCAAGTGGATGAGCTTTCTGCTCTCCTAAGCCAGTGAGGTTAGGAACCCTTATAAGCCTTCTTAATTCTTTTCTCCTCCCTACACTTCTTCTACGCAGTGTTTTATGTAGATTAAGTATTATTTTTCCCACTGTGGATAATCGATTATCCACAAGCTTTCTCCCCCCACACACACTTAATTCAAGTCATTAAGTATATATGTGCACCTACATATCCTACTAAATGAATACAGGTGAGTCTGGAGTATACAGGGTGAAAACACAGAGTCAAGGATTTGATGGCTGTGGAAAAAACAAGGATACTTTCACACACAAGAAGGAGAGTTGTGATCATGTTAAGGTGACCAAGCCAGTTTTGCCAGCTCAGCTCCTGCAGGAGAGAAGGGACCAGGGTATCAAGCCCACCCCTCTAAAGCGTATCTTAACAGAATATGTTTTGGAAAAGAGATTTAGGAGCTGTACATTTGTTGACTCTCTCACATCATATAATAATTCAAAAGTATTGATTTGTTAACATTTCAGTAGGTTAAAGTTTGCTTTCCTATATTGGCTATTGTAAATAATGCTGATTTAAACATAGGAGTATCCTATGTTTAATGCTTTTATATTCTTTGGGTAAATATCCATCAGTGAGATTGCTGGATCATAAAATAGTCTATTTTTAACTTTTTGAGGAACTGTTATATTGTTTTCCACAGTGGCTACACAAGTTTGCATTCCCTCCAACAGTTCATGAGGAGTCCTTTTTCTCTACATCCTCACCAACACCTGTTGTTTCTCATATTGTTGATTTTAGCCATTTTGACAGGTGTGAGGTGATATCTCATTGAAGTTTTGATTTGCATTTCCCTGATGATAAGTGATGATGAACATCTTTTCATGTGCCCATTGGCCATCTGCATCACTTCTTTGGAGAAATGTCTGTTCATGCCTTCTGTCCATTTTTCAATTGGATTATTTGTTTTGGGGTGTTGATTTGTATAAATTCTTTATATATTTTGGATACTAACTTTTTATTGAATATGTCATTTACAACAATATGGATGTAGCTAGAGAGTATATGAGAGAGTATAATGCTAAGCAAAATAGAGAAAGACAAATATTATACAACTTCATTCATATGGAATTTAAGAAAAAAACAAACAAGGGAAAAAATAAGAGAGAGAGAGAAAGCAAGAAACAGACTTTTAATATAGAGAACAGACTAATGGTTACCACAGGGGAAGGAGATTTAATAGGTGATGGGAATTAAGGAGTGCACCTGTTATTGTAGGGAGTTGTTGAATTGCTATATTGAAACTAATATTATACTGTATTAACCTACTAGAATTAAAATAAAAGCTTAAAAAAATACATAGGTTAAAGTGATTTTCTTGAAAAATTATTGAAATTAATAATCAGAAACAGAAATGAAATTTAAAAAACACATTCCCCAAGACAGAGCCCCACATACTCTGTGTAATAATCATTTAATAAAAAATAATCAAGAGTCAATAAAAAAATTGCTGGCACAATTAAGAAAAGGAATGAAGTGGGTGTGTTAAAATATGCAAAAAATGCAATATCACCTAGACATTTGCTTGGGTCCCATCTTTTAAAGGTAAGGTAAATTTTAAATAAAATGCTGCCAAAATGTGTGATATTAAAAAGAATAAGCTAAATAATGGAGATGG
This sequence comes from Mustela nivalis, assembly GCF_964662115.1. Lineage (NCBI taxonomy): Eukaryota > Metazoa > Chordata > Mammalia > Carnivora > Mustelidae > Mustela > Mustela nivalis. The sequence continues at coordinate 39,004,855 of NC_139035.1, forward strand.
ACAAACCCCTGAATTATTAGATTTCATCAAAATCACTCTAAATACTTGCCAAAGACAGTGTCATGCATATAATTTCAGTCACTTGAATTGAGCATATGACACACATTATGAAGCATTAAACATCTATTTCTATATCTTCTTTTTGACAGATCCAAAAAGATTTTCTTTGGAAGATTGTACAAAGGAGGAAAATGCAGATACTTCTCTTCATTTAAAAGTAAAAATACAAAACAACTTCACTTGTGATAAAAATAAAATTACATACAGATTTCAATGTGGTAAGAATATAGCTTTGATTAGAGTATTTTTCTGGTAGAGAGTTGTTCTAGATAGATCTAATCCTTCCTTCCTTCCCTCCCTACTCTCTCTTTCTTTCTTTCTTTCTTTCTTTCTTTCCTTCTCCCCCTTTCCTTTCCCTGCTACTCTCTTTCTCCCTCCTCCCCTTCCCTTCCCTTTTTTTTTTTTGAGTCAAAATATTGTATTCTATATACCACTCAAATTCACAAAAAATAACCTTTTCCTAAAAGGTTTCTCTTTCCCTAAAATATAATCTTTGAAAAAGTAAAAGTCAATTAATTTACAAGGATTTTCTTGGCAACTATTATACACAAGGTATTGCTAAGGGATCATCAGAGAAGGATGTTATAGAAAAATAAAATGCACATACTGTTAAAATAAAAACAAGCATAAGATCATATGATTCAAGAGTTTATGTGGTCAGCCCTCAATCACCAAAATTCATAGACAACCTCAAGAACACATACATGAAAGACAAGTGGGAAAAACGCAGTAATTGCCTCTAAGAATATGGGTTTGTGTTCATATGGGAGGCAAAGTTGAGATACCAGTTATTTTTAATAATTAATGACTTAATGAATTTTTATTCCTTTTTATTTGAATTTATTAAGATGGAAGCTCCTTCCTTGGCATAAAGCCATTTGCTAAGCCATATATGGCAAGACACACACACACACACACACACACACAAAGGATGCAGTGTGATAGCGGTTGTAATCATCATGTTATAAAGAAGATTAATGGCTATGATATAAGTAGTACAAGGAAAGCAAAAACAAACTGATGAACTGATGGTAGAACAATGATGTATCTAAAATATTTATTGGACAAAAGTTAACTCAGGTGCAATCTCAGTTTCTGAACAGAGAGCTCATTCCATCGGTAAAATTAGAGATACTCTCAAATTCAGTTAGACTTTTTAATATTTTCTTTAAAATAGAGTATGGCAAAACCATGCGTTATGATGGTAGTTTTTAGTATCTTTTACTTATTTACTATTTGCAAAAGCTTTCAATCTGATCGATACTAAGTTATTATAGATATGAAATCTAAAGACAAAGTGTGATATATTTTATTCATTTACTGATATATGATACTTATTTCTTTCAGAAAATTGTACTCCATCTACTGGGGAGGAAATTTACTGTGAAGGCTTTTTACCTCAGAGAAAGTATTACTGTTATTTACAAGCATCCTATGATGGCCATAAGTTTTTGTTCTTAAATAAAATTATTGAAACAGATTTGGGAAGTGAGTATATTACTTATATATATATATATATGTAAAATTTCTTCTTATGTGCTTGCAATTCTTTGAAAATCACAGGAAATGATGCTGTAGATTTGGAGAAAGGGTTTCAGAAAAATAGATATGTATCCATTTTTAAAGCAAAATTTCAAAATGAATGACAGAAGATCCAAAGCTTTGTCAAATTTTTTGTGTGTTTGTTTTGGTTTTTTGTTTGTCTGTTGTTGTTGTTATTTCAACTGTGAATTGTAAGCCCTTGTGAGATTATGGTGGAAACAAAACCAAGATAGATGATATGGTTTCTTCATGCATTTCCCGTCTCCTCAGCAGCCTCAATCCCTTTGTGGTGTCCTGTTGCACCCTCTGCCCCTCTATCAAACCCTGCCTTTGACAGAAGTGAGCACAGGGCTATTAAAACACAGCAGTAAATCTAAATATTGGTGGCAAGTTAGTATGTAGCATGAATACAATGCTAGCAATATAAATATTAACAAGACTATAATAGCTAATCACAGTTGGAAAGTACCATTCTGGAAAATAATAGCATTTGGGAGCTGGAGCGGAGAAGGAAGGGAAGAGTGCTAAAATTCCACTCTTATTCAGTGGAAGCATGGAGATTCTGATGTCATGTAGAATCTGCTAGGGGAAAAAAAAATGTTAATAATGTGTATGACAACTTAGGAGTAACCACCAAAGAAAGAGAGAGGAGGAAAAGGTAGTGGAGAAAAGGAGGAGGAGAAAACAGAAGGAGAGGAAAGAGGAGGAAAAAGAAGAAGAGGAAAAGAGAAAGATTGAGGAAGAAGGAGAAAGAAGGAAGAGGTAGAGGACATGGAAGTGTTAGGGAGGGAAAGAGAAAGGGTGAGAAGAAATAGTAGTGGAAAGCTAAATAGGTAAGACAGCAGAAATATGCCAGGGTATATCAAAAGTCAAAAGTCATAAATACAAATGGCCTCAATTTACCTTTTGAAACACAGATACTCAGATTTGAGCAAAGACATGTTGTGGAGGAATTTCACAGCCTGAAGGGAGACCAAGTGGTATTTTAGGAGAAATGTTATCATTTTGCTGTATGCTGAGTGACAGTCAATGGAGAGTGCTTGTAAGAATGAAAACAACAAATGCAAAAATGGTAGAAGGGAGAAGATAGCTAAGTTTATAATACTAAGTTATGGAAAAAAGATAGGAAATTATATTAAGAATTTATTCACAAACTTAAAGGCTTGATTTTTAAAAGAATGCTAAAATAGACTTCTAGCAAAAAATGAAACGTCTCTATTGATTTAAAAAAAAACCCTAAAAGTAGATATTTAACAAAGTATAAAGCCACTTTTCATCCAATATGAAAAGTTAGATAAAATGAAAAATTTTCTAGAACTTATGAATTATGAAAATTTACTGGGGAAGAATTAAAAAATTGGAATTAAATGTATCATCCAATGTCTCTCTACTCATTTCACACTCACTGTCTGCTTCCCTCACCTGCCCTTAAGAAAATATGAAGACAAATTTGCCACATGTTCAAAGAATGGTTGGTTTCTATCTTATCCAAACTACTCAACAGGGCAGAAGACACAGAAGTCTATCAATTCATTTTAATTATTCTTAGGGTTTAGGATAGGCTTAGGGTAAACATTCAGTGGATTTGCAACTTGAGTAAAACGGAGGCAACCATAGGCCAGTTTCTCCTATGAACATAGATACTAAATAATAATTTAAGCATTAGAAAATTGAATCCTTTAGTGTATTAAAAATATATAATTACCAAAAAAGAGATACAAATGACAAATAAGAATATGAAAAGATGCTCTACATCGTATACTGTCAGTTGATTTTCTGTGTTGATCTTGCAGTCAGCCACATTACTGAACTTGTTTATTAATGATAATATCACAGAATTTTTGATACACAATACTAACATGATTCTAAATTTCATATGGAAGGGCTAACTAAGGACTAAGGGAGTTGCCTAAATCTGCCTCCCAATAACCCTCCAAAACAAAATCACAAGAAGAAAAATGAAACTACATTAAAATTATGTTCCTAGCATACCTAAAAAAATTTAATACTTTTTGAATATTAATTACCAAAATTGTTGCAATCTTTATAAATAAATAAAAGAAAATAGAAATCCTAGGAACATTTTTTTTGTAAGTAAAAGCATATTTTTCTATAAAAAGTATGGAGGAAAGGGTAGTCTTTTTCAACAAATGATCCAGGTATCCCTATAGAAGAAAAAACAAACATCAGTCTTTACATCTCAATAAACACAAAAATTAACTCAAAATGGATTGCAGATGTAAACATTAAAATTATAACTATAAAACGTCTAGACAAAGACAGTAGAAAAAAATCTTTGCTACTTTGGTCCAGGCAAAGATTTCCTAGTTCTCAAAAAGCAAAAATCATAAAGAAAAAAATTTATAAATTAGACCTCATCAAAATTGAGTGTTTTTCTCTTTAAATAAAGCCATCAAGGAAATAAAAAGCAATCAAGCCACGATAGGAAAATATCCACAGTTAATTTTTCAACAAAAGAAGTTTCTCCAGAATATATAAGGAACTCTTCCAAATACAAAATTAGACACAAACTGACCAAATTAAAAATACTCAAACATTTTGAACATATGTTTCACAAAAGAAGATATGCAAGTGGCCAATAAGCACATACAAAGATGCTCAATATCATTAGTCAACTGGGAAATGCAATTTAAAACAACTATGAGAGGATGATATTATACCCCCACTAAAATGGCTAACGTTAAAAAGACTGACAGTACTATTGGTGGAGGATGTAAGGTAATAACTTAGAAATTTTATTCCAGATATTTGCTAAAGAGAAAAAAAACCATGGGGGCATCTGGGTGGCTCAGTTGGTTAAGCCTCTGCCTTTAGCTCAGGTCATGATCCCAGGGTCCTGGGATCGAGCCCCACGTCGTCGGGTTCTCTGCTAAGTGGGGAGCCTGCTCCCTCCCCTCTCTCTCTGCCTGCTTGTGTTCTCTCTCTCTCTCTGTCAAATAAATAAATTAAATATTTTAAAAAATAGAAAAAAATATGTCCTCACAGTGACTTCTAAACGAAGATTCATAGCAGATTGACTCACAGTAGCCGAAAGTCTGAAAGTAACCCCAATGTTCCAATAATAGTTGGTGGATAGATAAAATGTGGTGTATCCTCACAGTGGAATACTACTCATGAAATAAAAGAACCAACTCCTGATATATGCAACAACATGAATGACTCTCTAGAACATTATATCGAGTGCCATATGCTAAACATAAAAAACCACTTACTACTTGGTTTTATCTATGTGAAATGAGTGAAAAAATGAATTTAATCTATAGTAACAGAAAGCAGTTCAGAGGGTTTTGGGATTGGGCAAGGGAGCTGAGTTGATGGGGAAGTGTCACAGAACTTTTGGGGGATGATAGAGATAGTTTAGGTCTTAACTGTGGTAGTGGTTAGGTAGATACATATATTTGTCAAAAGTCATACATTTTTACCTCGAATTAGTATGTCTTACTGTAAATTGTACCTGATAAATTTGATCTAGGCATTTATTACATTCTCCATCTCAAGTTATGATTACTAGTTATTGGAGGCTTCCAAATAATGACAATTAAGTTTATCAGTACTACAAATGACAGATTTCCAGCACAGTGGAATCTAGAAATCCCAAGATGAATCATAATATATATAAGAGGAAGAGGATATTCTTGGAGGTCTTCAGGTCAGTGGACTCTTTCAGGTCCACGGTGCCACTTTAGAGTGACATTTCCTCTGTTAAGGGACCTCGAAAGCAAATTGGGTAAGACCAGATGTCTTTCTTTTAATTTCACGATTAATTCATAGTTAAAATATGGTTATTGATCATCATAATTATAATAGGAAGAATGGTTTTTTCCATGTCTTTTTTTTCATATTTTATATTCTTATTCTTTTAACAGGACCAGGCTCACCTCGGAATTTTAACTGCAGTGATAAAAGTGCAACTAGCATCCTGCTCACCTGGAAACCCCCTACAGATACTTTTCATAATTATACTCTTTGTTATAAGAATACAGGTAATTTGTGTAAGATATAATTCCATATCAGGAAAGAAAATTCCGGAAGTGAAAAAAGCTAGAAATGGGGGTTGAGCTAGTGAGTGACTGTGATGTCTTCCACTCTCTGTGGGCTCTCCAGTCTCTGACATGACTAATGCCTAGAACGTCCCCTATATTTGCTTGTCTTTCTTGATCTGTTTTAGTTCAAATCTTTATACTCCAAAGCCTGGAGAAAAAAAATACCTGCAAATAATACTCATTATTATTTTCCAAATATTATGTAAGTTGCATGGTTCAAACTCCTTATTCAGGCTCACAAAAAAACAAATACCTCTCAAAACTTGCTCCTGGTGGTATGCACAAAATATTGGATGAATAAATAGGAAACCTTGCCTAATTTAGCCATGGAAGCCAGTTTAATGGCAGAGGAATCTTGGAACATAGTTCTAGTTAGACTTTGTAGAAATAAATGTCATTCAAAAAATGTGCTACGACCAGTTCAGCCATGAGCCCTCCAAATGAGACTCTATTTAAGGGGAAAAAAACATCTCCTGGATAACTTAAAGTATCCAAAATGCTTGTAGAAAACTGTAGGCATCACTGGGCCCCTGCCCAGCCAACTCAGCATGTGAGAGCTCACTTGCCAATCCTTTACTTGTAGCTTAAAGTAGGCCTGAGCTGAATATCGTACAGAATTCCATCTCTTTGCTTGGTAGGAAAGAAACCCACATACAGTTAAAATTCTGAAATGGCTTGTTTCTAGCGTATTAGTTTATATTTTGATAACATTGTTCCTGCTGGTTGTTTGACTCTTAATAATGAAACTACTAAAGCACAGTTAAATACACATGCATTTTCAAATTAAGAGGATTCAAAGGCTGTGGAGAAGAAATACATGCCTTCTACTTGCTATAATGGTAATTTCAAAAGTTATATCTATGGGAAAAGAAAATTGAAATTACAGGAAGACAAAACAGCAAGACAATTAGATACTTGCTCAGACCCTTCTTGTACAAACTTCCTTGGTTTGGATTCTGTATGAACACATTGTTTGGCTTTCTTTTCTCTTCTCTGAGTCTACTCACTGTTCCTTACTGTACTCTTCCTTTTCCAAACTCTCTCCTATGGAGTATTTTGAATGGAAGAGTATACGGTAAAAATTTATGAGTGGTGTTTATTGCTCCTTTGTACTCTGCACAGCTTTTAAAAAATGTCTACTTTATTAATCAGGTTAAGGAGGATGTAATTATTAGCTGTCTGACAAGTTTTGTTTTATTTTAGTTTTATTTTCTTTGCAACTAGTACATCTCCTTTATATTTAGTGCCACCAAATATATGGCTATCTAAATGTAACATTTGAACAGGATTGGGGGGAAAAGAAGGGAGAGCTGGCCCAAATCAGGCTATGTGTGTCCTTCTATTTCACCTTTCATATTTTCCTCCATTTCCCTCCAAATCAACTGTCATAAGAAGAAAGGTGTTCTGCTGTTCTATTCATCTCAAACATATGCCATGAGATCCTCTTCAATTTTTTCAGGGAGTTGATAGGATTTTAACATTGTTAAAATGAGTATTTTAACTACTTTCATTATTTCAAGTAATATCACTATTAAAAATCCACAGGAGTAAAGTCTATGAAGTATTATTGCAGATTATATTGCTTTTTAGTTGGGCATTACATTTGATTTCATTATTTCATAATCCAATCATTTCAGTGTCTCTGAAAGCTACATATTGAAGGAGAACGAAAATATAGTTTCCTACATTGACTTAGTTTCCTCTTCGTTGGGTGTTTTCATAATATTTTAAGATTTTGTTAAGCATTTCAATAATAACTCTGAAAAAATAAATGTAGCCATTGTTCATGTGATGCAACTCAGGATCACAGAACTTCTGATAAATGTTCAAATTCAACAGCTTGAACTGTGGTCTTTTGGCTACTGTGTTGTTCATATTTTTAGCATGAGCTACTTTGAGAAACTGTGTATTTTATATTAACTTAAGGATGACAAGTGACAAGACGTTCCCCCACTAATGGGAAAAAGCCATCTATGCTTTGTTATATCCAAAGTACTGTGTGTGTGTGTGTGTGTGTGTGTGTGTGTGTGTGTGTGTGAAGGGTGGGCGGGTGGAGGGGCAAAGAGGGAGGGAGAGGGTGAATCCGAAGCAGATTCCATGCTCAATGCAGAGCCCAACACAGGGTCCAATCTCAGGACCCGAGAACCAGGCACCCCAAGTACTATTTTCAGAAGTTACTGAAACCAGTGTGTACCCTTCAAGACCACAACAGTGCTGCTGGAAATTTTGTGTATTCCTTTTTTTTTTAAGAAGAAAGATATTTTTTCCTCCTTCCAGCACAAAATTCTGTGGGGATCAATAGGTTTATACTCTTTGGCATAGTGTTCAAGAAGATACTTCAGAGTAGTCTTAGAAGCTGTGGATTTCCCAAGGATTTTTTTTTCTTCTTAAACAAAGAAGTGACAAGTGAGAAAGTCAGTGTCTTTCTAACCCTTTCCAGTCAACATGCATGCCTTAAAATTTCATGTTTCTGTTGCTCTAAGAAAAGACAAATTTCAAGCACTATGTCAAATAAGTCCTTAATGTGTTTCATATTATACTTCTGCTGTCAAAGTCCTGAGAAAAATTGTTCAAATATGTGGAAGAGGCAGAGATATTCACATAAAGTATTTCGACATTTCAACCAAAGCTTGAAACCCTTTGCAATCAGAAATGAACATTCCCAACCACCCTTCTAAGCACTGAAAACTTTAATCCCAAACAGCAGTATCTTTTGAACAACACATTGTTATAAATTAAATCATCAATTTGACTTCTATCAAATTTGCTAAGATAAAATCTTTATAGAGGTACATAAATCAATCATTTTGAAGCAGAATGGTTGTCAGTTACATATGCAAACATACAAAATTAGGTCACTAAATGGAAGCCAGAGAGACCTTGAAAATAGCATCTTGATGTTTAGATTTTATCTGGTATTGTTCTAACAATCTATATAAGGAGTGAGTAGAAGTTTTGAGTGAGGGGTCAGGGAGAGTTATACCTGCCCCTCTCTTGAGCTAACACCTTTCCTGACCTCAAATGGAACTCTCCCTAGGGTTAGAATAGAACTGAGCTGTCAGGTATAAATCAATTAACTCCAGCTTTGGGGATTTCTGAGAAAATAGACATTTAATCAATTTAGAAGAGTCATTTTATCTTACTTATTATTTAGCATTCCATGGTAAGGTCAAGATATTACTACAATCTCAATACTATTGATAAGTAACTGAGACAAGAAATTAACAGGTTAGATCTTATACTGTTTCTGCAAATCCATAGGCATGTCAAGCTGGACCAGAGAAGTGAAGTATCCAGGTTCAAAATCAACTTGGCCCCACTGCAAACCTTGTCCCTTCTTCCACAGCAAACAATATACACAGTGGGGAAAGCAAGAGCATAGACCCTAGAACCTCAATGCTTGGGTCTCATCCTGGCTCTGTTCCTCCTTTCCTGTGAGATCATAGACTGATTGCTTCACATTTCTATGGCTCAGTTTTCTCATCTGTAAAATTGGATGAAACTAAGAGAGCCAGCCTATAGAATTGTGGTGATGGCTAATTCATTCATGTATACCAAGTAAAATCGTGTTTGGCACATAGAATGACCTAGTCATTATCTTTTATCATCAACCTTATTATTATTACTATTATCACTATAATTGCTGGCCAGCATCATGCTGCCAACTTTAATCTTCCTTTAATTACATCCTGGTTGTCTTTTAATAAGTTTTGATTGATACCTTTAGCTACTCAAAAATGGTGGCTAGTGAATTTTCAATTCAACAAATGCTAACTCTTCTGCCTGAATGTCAAAACATATTTAAACAAGATCCTACCGGCCATAATCCTCCCTGACCAGAATCTGGTATCCTCGTCAGGCTTGTCCCTACGTTCAGAATGCTCCTTCTTTCATTTGTAATGCTTTCTTTTATCCCTTATGCCAACATAGTTATTAGTCCTTAAGTGGATTCTGTGCCTCAAATCCATAACAGTAACTAATATCATTGTTCAAAGTTCAAAGGTTGCACATTAGAAAAGACTCCCTAAAAAGTACTCTTTCTAAAACAATACAACTCAAGACTTTTATAAAAGTCATTGTGGGCTGTGTTTTCTCAGAAAGGAAAGAGACCACCTTCACAAATATACTTGAACTTGTTAAATATTTTATGTTCCAAATCAATTATATGAAATTATATTTTTGAATATTTGAGTTTATTTATAATAAATGAATTTGTTCAATACATTTGTTGATAATTGTATATACAGTACTTCTGAATACCAAGGATGTATATCTTTCTCAATCTCTCAGTTTGGAGTTGGTTCAAAATGATTTAATGTAGAGGGGCACCTGGGTGGCTCAGTCGTTAAGCTTCTGACTTCAGCTCAGAGCCCTGCATCAGGCTCCCTGCTTGGCGGGAAGTCTGCTTCTCCCTCTTCACTCCCCCTGCTTGTGTTCCCTCTCTCACTGTCTCTCTCTCTCTCTCTCTGTCAAATTAAATACATAAAATGTTTTAAAAAATGATTTAATGTAGTGTCCAAATTAAATATGTGGCAATCCTGACTTTTAATGACTTAATAAATGTTTACGTTTTTCCCCGTGATAAAAATAAAGAATGCATAAATCTGGATAAGACGAAGACCCAATATAGATTGTCAGATTTGGTACCTTATAAAGTCTACAAGATATCATTAAATGCCTATGCCACTGGAAAAGTACAACGTAATGGAATTCCTGTGGAGACTGTATGTCCTACAGCAGCAACAGGTAAGATCTAAGCTTTGATGCTTCTTTCTGTGAATGGCAAGGTGCAAAGTGTAAACTATTGAGTATACAATCCATCTGTCTTTATGCTTCATTTAGGAAACACATTGAGATGGCACATGTGTTAACATCTAGGGTTTATAATAATTTAAAATACAGTAATTTCATAACTGTTATGCTGGGTTTTCTGTATATCTCATATATCATTATAGAATTGTAAGAATGAAGCAGAGGGCATATTAACAGGTACAATTTTTAAGGTTTCAGGCAATTTAGGTACCTAATCAACTTAGATAGAAATGCATTATCTGTTGTTTTTTTTATCATCTAGAGATATCAATTGTAGTCAGACACCTAATAATGTCTCACTTTGAAAGCAAAGTATTCACTTGCTGACCTCTGCTTACCTCACAAAACGTCCTATAAAACATAATATTTTATTGGCATTTTGTTCTCTTTGTTATACTGAACCACCTACTCTTTTATTTTTTGGCACATTTTCCATCTGAGGTTTCCTTTCAAAGGCATTTGCCTCTTGCCACCTGTATGATGTTTCCATAGTTTCCAAGATCTAAAGCTAGATCTATCTCTGAGGTGAATGTTAACTCCACTAAGTCAGGAAGGAAGAAATAGCCCTGTGTAAGGTAGTATTTGTAGCTCCAGAGATCCTCACTGGCACCAGGCTTATGAAGAAAAATTTTGTCATTTAGGGCTGGGCGCAGAATGCTCTTAGTGAAATTTAAGGTCATTCAGTTTCTGGTTTTAAAAGTCCAGATCCTTGAACTTTATGGTCTTATTATTTTTCTAAATCTCTGTGAAGTCACAAAAGATGAAGATAATTTGTCGCTGCTCCCGAAGAATGCAGCCAGGGAGGTGGTTACTAGGATAACATAAGCTTCTCAAGGATGGAGAAGCTGGGACATCTGGCTGGTTCAGTTGGTACAGTGCAACTCTTGATTTTGGGATTGTGAGTTTGAGCCCCATGTTGGGTGCGGAGATTACTGACAAATAAAAATCTTAAAACAATGCAGGTGCTGGACTGTATGTAAACCTTCAGGGTCCTCATAGCATCCTTTCTTTTCTCCTTTCCCCTTTCTTCCCCTCCCCTTCACCTTCCTCTGTTTCCTTCTATTCTATAATTCTACATACTCCCCGTAGGGGAGAGCATAAGCTCTCATGATTTCAAGTACAACACAGATGCTAATATTCACTGAATGACTAGGTGATTTATTTTTAGGTGTTTTGGCACAACATTTTGATGGATGTACTATTATAACTTTCTCATCTATAACCACCAAATTCACACTTACAATAATTTATATTGTACATATACATTGCCAAGTGATTTTAATATGCATTTACAAAGTGATTCAAGTAACAAATCTTTCTTCATTTTGATAGCTCCAGACCCAGTCAACAACCTACAAGCTTTACTGAAAACAGATAATAGTATAATTGTGACTTGTAAGCCTCCTACCAGATATAATGGCCCCAGCAATGGCTACTATTTTCTGAAAGTCAAACCTGGAGGTGGTGATGTTAAAGAAAATAAATCAAAATCTTGTAATTTCTCTGTAGAAGATCTTCAATATTCAACAACATATGAATTTGAGGTAAGATTTTAATTTCTATAATCACTATAGTACTGATATACATTATAATGATTGTCATGTCATACGTAAATCATACTAAGACCAGTGTTCATGTGAGCTTGGAAACTGTGTCTAATGAAATCAAACTTTGAAGTCTTAAATATTTGACTTCAAACTTTGAATTCCCAGTTCTAAAAACAGTGGTTTCAAACAAATATTTTGGGGGGAATATTTTTGACCTTTAATATGATTTACTTAAAGCAAAATTATTGCTCCTCTGTCAAGAAGCACAACATTTTTCATGCAGTGGATTATTAATTTGTCAAATCTTTCATTTACCTTGAATTTATCTTTATTAACATGACTTTTTTAATTACAAAATATTTTACAGGTACACTGAGGTTGGAAAAGAGTAGAAATAAATATTAAGAAATACAGGTGAACATAGAGAATTAAAAAAACTCATCTATAAGCTTACTGTGCACTGATCATACTTCGTGAATGTACTCCTAAAATGAAAAAACTCAGTCTTTCTCCTGGTTGTAGGGGAAAACCTCAGTTCAGTCTTCTCTTGTGTGTTCTTCTCTGTGAGTCTCCTGTTCACATGTCTCTCTTCACATGCAACACTAAACTGACACTTCTAGTCACAAAATGTGTGGAGCCTTTTCTCTACATCAACAGGTCTTTGTGGCACCAGCTGGGTGTCCTACAATTTAATTCAAATCTGACACTACCTATCTGGAGACAGTGGCAGATTCCACTGGTGAAGGGATTGGTCCCACAAGACTGTTCCTATTCCTCTTCAGATGCCAACTGCAAGTAGCTGATCCCTAGGTTACCCTCAACTTTTGTTCAATGTGGTAAATTGGGCATTTCCATGACCCTCTCCTCAGGTCTGTTCGCGTGGCCCACAGAACTCAGGGAAACACTTATTCATATTTATTTATTTATTTATTTATACCAATTTATTAAAGGATGTGATAAAGGATATAGATGCAGTCAGATGAAGAGAAAGGGCGATGTCTGAGAAGGCCCCACGTACAGCACCTTCTGTCTCCATGAAGTTGGGATGCACCATTCTCCTGATGTAGATGTGTTCACCAACCTGATAGCTCCCCAAATTTTGTTCTTTGGAGATTTTAAGGAGCCTTCATCATGAAGATGTGATCAATCATTAACTTCATTTTCAGCCCTTCTACCTTCTCAAAAGAATGAGAGGCGGGACTGAAAATTCCAAACTTCTACTCATGGCTTTATCGTTCCGGTGACTAATCACCTCATTAGAATGAAAGACACTCATATCACCAGGGAAATTATAAGGATTTCAGGAATTCTATGCCATGAACCTAGGGCAAAGACCAGTATATATTTTCCATTACCTCACAACTTCCATAACGTGTAATGCGTATTTATATACATTCAGCACATATATTATCAATATTTTGAACAGCAGTTTTTCACATATCACTGTATCATGGACAGTTTTCCATGTTAAATATTCTGCTACTATGCAATTTTTAATTTCTGTGTAAGATTCTATCCTAGGGCTTCATCACATTCTATTAACTGTGCTTGTTTTCATCTCTGTTGTAGACAATAATCAATAAACACACTTACTGGTAAACAGAAAAATCTTTGAATCTGTCTTTAATCACTTCAGTTTAAATAAATTCCCGGAAATAAATGTATTGGTTTAAAAATAATTTACATGTATTTTAAGAATTTTTGTGATAATTTTTTTCCCTCTAAGTTACCAAATTACACTTCCCATAACAGTATATGAAGTGACTGCTGTTAAGTCTCACAATACTGAGCACGCATGCCCTTCTTTTTCTTTGATGTGTAGTAGGTGAAATATGCTATTAACATCTCTTTTTGTTTGAATGGAGTTTCTTCATTTACTGATGAAGATAAACATGGTTTTTGTTGTTGCTGTTATTGGTCTTGTGGTACCATACTTTTTACCTCCTTTGCCCAGTTTTATTTGGGGAAGTTGGATATTGATGATATGAAAGTCTTTGTCATATAAGTTGCACATTTTGTTTCTGATTAGCAGTTTGCTTTTTAATTTTATTTAGAACACTAAGTCATATACAACTTTTCCTTTTCTTTTTATTCAGTCAAATTTATCAGTTTTATTTCTGATTTGATGGACATTTAAACAGTCTAAAGTTGACTGTTCAATATAATGTTGGCAACTGGCTTCATATCTTTAATCATTTAAAGAAATGTTTATGTATATGTAATAATATATATAAATATATAAATTTTCTTGTTGTTTCTCTGTTTAATCAGAGATATAGGTTAAACTTTATCACATGTTTTTATTGTACTATATTAGATGATGCCATGGTTGTGATGACATGATGTTATTTGTTTATATGGTGAATTATAGTAATAGGTTTTGTAATGCTAAACCATGTCATATTCTAAGAAAAAATCTTGCTCTGTTGTTATGTATTATTTCCTTAAAGTATTATTGAATTCAATGGCTTAATTTTTTTTAAGTCTTTATGAATGGATATTCATAAATGAGACCATTCAATAAGTGGGTAGAAGTAGTGGGCATAGCCATTTGGTATAGGTGTGGGCATGCTCCATTCTTAATATATTTTGGTACAAAGCTTATGCTAACCTGATAAAGCATATTGGAGACATTTTCCTGTTTTTGTACATTTTATAACTTTAATATAGGGATGATTTGTTCTCTGAATAATTTGTTTTAACCCTTTTAACACAGGAATTCCTTCTGAACCATTTACATTTTCTTCCAATATTATTGTTCTTTACACATATTTTACACTTTGTGAGGGTGGTATTTATTTTTTCAAGGAATAGTCCATGTAAAAGAAATATTTTGTTATTGCATTTCACGTCCATTATACGTCATCTCCCATTACTTTTCTAGCACCCATTAAGCTACGTTTCTTTTCAGTTTCTCAACCACATCTGTACACGTACTTTACTTGATGTTCTTCTCTCTTTCTAGAATTTTCTTTTCCCATTTGTCAATATAAGTTACTCTGGAAAGATATATATAAACATCATATTAAAATACAATCTTCAAATTCAAATTAGTATACTATTATCTAGTTATCCATTTTTCCCTACCCTCCAAAAGATGGTCTCCTGCTTTCTTCATTGCATGTACCATAATTCATTTTCATGTTTCTTTCTGTTTCTACTACAACATTTATGCCATCACAAGGTACCAGTCATTTTGGTTTTTATCATCACTGTGATCTCTGGTTAATAGAATAATAAAGTTGTTTTTATCATTCTTAATTTATTACTTTTCTTTTTTGTAGATTTATTTTTATGTTCTGGTAATTTAGGATTGAAAGTGTTTTTTTTCTCCATTTCTTTCTTTTTTTATTTTCTAAAAACAAAACAAAAGAAATCTATGAACTGTCCTTTGGTAAAATTTTGGCTGTAAACCATGTCTGTGATGTTTATTACTAATTTTTGAATGACTGACAAAATTTAACGAGTGGATTTTTAGAGTAGAATGTTTTTATTATTGATAATTTCCAAGGAATTTATAACTGCAATTAGGAAGAATTTTTCATTTATCTGTTTTTAAGGAGAGTGTTTTTACATTTTTGGTGCTTGGATTTTTATTATTATTAATTGTTAGATTTTAAAAGATAATCAACTTTTACAATTCCTACTTTTTGGAATTTATAAAGTATTTTCTATAGCTCAATGTATCATGAATGTTTTTAAATATTCTGTGAGTACTATATTTGTCAAATCTTACCAAAGGGTAAAAACTTAGATATATATTTTCCGAATTTGTCATGTTTACCTTTTAATGACACTATTCAGATTTATTTTTATTTAAATTTGTTTTTTTGCCAAAGCCTCTTATTGCTTTCTTGCTCCTTTCAACTTTCCTTGTATCACTAAATTGTGTTGGTTTTATTTGTATTCAGTATTACGAGACACAGATAGTTATGCTAGTTAGATCAACACTGTAGATTTTAATCTATGTCACTTGAGGGTGCCAATCTTTATCATTTTAATCCTTGTGAATTAAATATCACTTTATTATAAATATTGTGATACTTATTTCTACTTATTTTTATAAATTGTGTGTGCATTTTATTTATAACCCTTATAGACAGTATATGATAGAATTTCCCTTTTAAAGAAAATGTAAAGATATTAGGTAGGGAATTTTAGCTTTAAGATTTGAGTATTTTGTTGTGTTGGATCTTATTCATTCAGTTTCACTTATTCTTGTTGATTATAACCATTATTATTATGATGATTATAGCTAAATAGGTTGAGATTTCTTTTATCTTTTTCACTGTTAAATAATGTCTTTAAAAAATATTTGATGGGGCGCCTGGGTGGCTCAGTGGGTTAAACCTCTGCCTTCGGCTCAGGTCATGATCTCAGGGTCCTGGGATTGAGCCCCGCATCAGGCTCTCTGCTCAGCAGGGAGCCTGCTTCCTCCTCTTTCTCTGCCTGCCTTTCTGCCTACATGTAATCTGTCTGTCAAATAAATTAACAAAATCTTAAAAAAAAAAATTTGATAACAAAATGTTGCCATAATCTTGGTTTCAACTTGAAAGTTAACCTGTATATTTAAATTAAAATAAATAGCATTGTATGAGAAGTAATATATGTGTTTCAATATGATAAATAAATTTACATTAGAAAATTTTTTCTCTTTTACTACTGAAATTCAGGTCTACTATAACAATGGGCACTTTGAGGGACCTGTAGAAAGAGTTTCTCGATCAACATCTTGTAAGTCATTACGTGGCTGTTTATTATATTTTATTTACATCGAAACATATATTAACATTTACAAAGTTTTATTCATTCATACTAATATTTAATTTTTAAATGTTTACATTTTCCATAAATAATATTTTAAGTTGCCTGTAAAAAGATGTATAGGTAAATAAAATACAATATTTTACTTTATTTTTAATTTTTGAGTATAGTTGACATACAATGTTACATTATTTTCAGGTGTACAACATAGTGATTTAACAACTATATTTTATGTTATGTTCACCTCAAATGTGTCTACCATCTATCATCATGCAACACTATTACAATATCACTGGCTCTATTCCTTATGCTGTGCCTTTTGTTCCAGTGATTAATTCATTTCATAACTGAAAGCCTATGCCTCCCACTCCCCTCACTGGTTTTACTCATCCCGTCACCCCTCTTCTCATAGACAACCATCAGTTTGTTCCCTGTAAAATACAATATTTTAAATTCCATTAGGAGATTCAAGGATTCAAGGATTGTTGATTTCATAAAATAATTCACAAGAGGATTTATCTATATAGACTTAAATTATGATTAGGTTTTCATGTTTGTTTTGTGTACTGTTTTGGAGATTGTTACTTATTTTATCTTCTTCTGTCAGTCCAAGGTAAGCTTGGTAGAAGTAGGCATTAGAAAAAAATCTGTCCTGATTTACATAACTAAAGCCAAGATAATGCTTAATAACAATATGCCTATTTGATTTTTTTATCATTAATATTTTACATATTTAAATCAAAATAAAGTTGCAGATGGAAAAAAAAAAATCACCTAGGGGCACCTGCATGGCTCTGTGAGTTAAAGCCTCTGCCTTCAGCTCAGGTCATGATCTCAGGGTCCTGGGATCGAGTCCCGCATCGGGCTCTCTGCTCAGCAGGGAGCCTGCTTCCTCTTCTCTCTCTGCCTTCCTCTCTGCCTACTTGTGTCTCTGTCTGCCAAATAAATAAATAAAATCTTTTAAAAAATCACTTAAATTTAAATGTCATCATGATAATGAAAATAACAGGTACCTGTCACCACTCCCCACTCTCTTTTTTGCTCATGGAGAGGACGAATTTTCACCATTTCTGTTTTCGGTTTTCCTTATAGTTCTCTCCCTATTATGTCAAGAATATTGCTACTCTATCTAGAGCTAATATAAACATTGCCCATTGACCTGATCCTATGAAGGAAGAAGACTTGGTTCATTGTTTTGGCTTGTAAATTAAGTTAAATTATTTAAATCTCTATGTGTTGTGTTACCAACCATAGGCTGTTTCCGATGCTATCATTGCAGCATCTCAGCCTCTCTCTCTTACACATATGCATTTGCACGATGACCAACACCTTCTTTTCCGAAGTCTTTGAAAAAGAGGAAAGAGATAAAAGCTCCTGTTCCAAGCTGCTTTCCTAAGGCCCATGTACAGTTTTCATTCTTTCTGTTCAGAGGCTCAAACTATATATTCCCAATGTGAAATGCCCACCAAATTCAGCAAAGTAGCTTTGATTTTATTACCATTTAAGTACTTTTCTTTTGTAATTCTTTACAATAAAAACAGCTTCATTGATTTTTTTTTCCCCCGAGCGTGCAGATAGCTTATAGCTGCAGCACCTACTCTTGGGGGTCAAAGACTCAACTGGGGACATTTCACACTCACATCTTAATAGGCCGGCTGTGAGACCGCTTCACTCAGAAAGACACAGAACGGGGAACACAGGGTGCCAATGAGGGAGGCTATCAGCCTCAATGGCGATAGCAGTGAGCATGGTGGTCCGAGAACCATTCTGTGACCCTCCCTGCCACCCCTCAGAGGCGGGGGAAGAGAATCAGACCACATGTATGGGGGTGGGAGTTGCCCTGGCTTAGAACCCCCACGTTAAGAAAGGAATCAGTATCTCTTAGAATAGTTTCAGGGGCATAGCTTCCAGACGTGACAACAGGGCCAGGGCCAGAAATGAGATGTGCCCTGGGTTACTCCATTCAGGAAAACCTAAAGCTAGGGTTTCCCCCAGGACCGTGTAGTTGGTACAAAAACTTCCCAATCCAGATTAGCAATCAGGGATCATTTTCACCATTGGCAATGTTGCCTTTTAACACAGGTAATATTTCACTTCTCTCAGATTTTCCTGTCAGTGGGGCTAGAGAGTTAACCCAAGGTCCTTTTTCCGTAACGCAGAAAAAGTTTTATTGACTTTTTGTTCCCAATGGCATTGTCATTAGAGATAAACAGTAAGACACTATTTTAAAAATTTAAATTCAATTAGCCAAGGTATAGTTATAATGACGTTTTAATAGTGACATCTTCTCCAGGAGAGGTCTGGGGCTGGCACTTGCCAACCAGAAATACTAGAAAAGTATTGCTGAGCTTCCGCGGCATAAGATTTCCTCATTTATATTTTGACAACATTTCCAATTGAACTCCTGGGGCCCCTTTCTTCTTGTTCTGATTTGGACTCCCTAGGTGTACAGTTAAGCCGCTGAGGTAAAATTTTCTTTCATTAGTTTCCTCTTTCAGATTTGCTACATCTGAATCTAACTTTTTAAAAAATTTACTTGTATATATTCTCTAGTGTAAGGAGAAAATATTTTAAGCTTGCACATATAAAAATGAAATGCTTGATTCTACCCTGGCACTTGATCAATATTTTGACCTGGCATAGAATTCTAAGTTAAAAAATCAAGAATTAAAAAAGGATTTCTGTTTTGTTCTCCTGCATCCAGCATTACTTTCTTTTTGTTCTTCTTTTTTTTAAATTTTATTTATTTCTTTGACAGACAGAGAGAGAGAGAGATCACAAGTAGTCAGAGAGGCAGGCAGCGGGGCAGTGGGGGTGCTCAATCCCGCCACTCAGTCGCTGCCAGCATTACTTACTAATGCCTTCCCATTTCTCAGTCTTTTTCTATATTCTCATATTTTTGTTCTCTTGGGAACTTTTAGGGTTTCCTCTTTATTCTTGGTCTTGCAGTGGTCTTTTTTTCATTTCTTTTCCTGATACTATTGGCTTTGTTGTCCTGGAGACTTATATCTCTGAGAAATTTTCTTTGCTCTAATTTTTTTTTTTCCTGTAGTCCTTTTGGCACTCCTGTTAGTCACATTTTGGAAACTGTAAATCAGTTTATTATTTTGGAATCCCCCTCTCTTGTTGAGAGTTTCCTTGAGAGTGTGGTTCTTAGCAGCAGTCTGATCAAAGCTGTAGTGAGACAACAGGAGAAGTTGATTAGAGAAGTGCTGTGATCCTTAGAGGAGCTGTTGACTGAGGATTCTTTGTATTATTATTTTTTCTGTTTATTAAAATAGAATTTTACTTTATTACTTACTTATATAACATCTATTTTTTATTTCTTTTTAAAAAAAATTTGTCCAAGTTTTATTTAAATTCAAGTTACTTAACATATAGTGTATGTAGTACTGGTTTTAGGAGTAGAATTTAGTCACTCATCACATACATATAACACTCAGTGCTCATCTCAAGTGCCCTCCTTAATGCCCATCACCCATTTAGTCTGTCCCACCACTCACCTCCCCTCCAGCAACCCTCAGTTTGTTTCCTACTGTTAAGAGTCTCTTATGGTTCGCCTCTATCTCTGTTTCTACCTTATTTTATTTTTCCTTCTCTTTCCCTATGTTCAGCTGTTTTGTTTTTTAAATTCCACACATGACTGAAATCATATGGTATTTGTCTTTCTCTGACTTATTTCATTTAGCCCTCTAGCTCCATCCTCATCATTGCAAATGGCAAGATTTCATTCTTTTTGATGGCTGAGTAATATTCCATCATATATGTAATAAACAAATTTATATATGAATATATATATATATATATTTTTTTTTCACATCTTCTTTATCCATTCATGAGTTGATGACACATGGACTCTTTCCAGAGTTTAGGTATTGTGATAATGCTGCTATAAACATCAGGGCGCATGTGCCCCTTCAAATCTGTATTTTTATATCCTTTAGATAAATACCTTGTAGTGCAATGGCTGGGTGGTAGGGCAGTTCTATTTTTAGCTTCTTGGGGAATATCCATACTGTTTTCCAGAGTGGCTGCGCCAGTTTGCATTCCCACCAATAGTGTGTGAGGGTTCCTTTTTCTCTGCCTCCTCACCAACATCTGTTGTTTCCTGTGTTGTTAATTTTAGAGTCATTCTGACAGGTGTGAGGTGTTATCTCATTGTGGTTTTGACTTGTATTTCCATGATGATGAGTGATGTTGAGCATCTTTTCATGTGTCTGTTAGCCATCTGGATATCTTCTTTGGAAAAATGTCTATTTATGTTTCTGCCCATTTCTTAATGGGATTATTTTTGAGGGGGGTGTTGAGTTTGAGAAATTCTTTATCAATTTTTGGATCCTAACCCTTTATCAGATATGTCATTTATAAATATCTTCTCCCATTCCATAGGCTGCCTTTTAGCTCTGTTGATTGTTTCCTTCGCTGTGCAGAAGGTTTTAATCTTGACGAAGTCCCAATAATTTGTTTTTGTTTCTCTTGCCTCTGGTAATGTGTCTAATAAGAAGTTGCTACTACTGAGGTCAAAGAGTTTACTGCCTGTGTTCTCTGCTAGTATTCTCTTTCGTCTTCCTTTTCTCCAGGAAAGGGCATGATTTCATGTTAAACTCTGGTGAGAATTTACATCAGGATAAGTAATCCTAATGGTAGAATGAAACAGTTTTTGTCCCTTGGTTAATTGATTTTATGCCTTAGTGAGTAGATGAGAAGTTTTATCTTTGTAGAACAGAAGTCTTTCTGATCCTTTTGGGAAGCTATCTGCTTCTGCACAAAAGTTATACTATGTGAGTTTTTTTCTGAGATTTGTAATAACTAGATTATCTCTCTTATCCCTTCAAAATGGAATGCTGAAAGAAAGAGAATTAAGCCTAAAGGATTGTGTTGCATAAAGGAACAGTATCTGGGGGAAGAAAAGAGAGTTTCTCTTTTATGTTCTAATTATTCCCTTAAAATATTAGGTGTTTTTGTTTGTTTTGAGTAATGTAGGCAAAATACACAAAATCAAGATTTTTTTCTATTTGGTCTCATTCTAAAAACTTTATTTTTTGAAAACTTCAAAAGAAGATAACATATTAAAATGAAAGTATTTTTTTTTAAAAAAAGATTTTATTTGACAGAGACAGAGAGAAAGATCACAAGTAGGCAGCGAGGCAGGAAGAGAGGGGGGGAATACAGGTTCCTCACTGAGCAGAGAGTCCAATGTGGGGCTCTATCCCAGGACCCTTAGATCATGACCTGAGCTAAAGGCAGAGGCTTAACCCACCGAGCCACCCAGATGCCCCCAAATGAAAGTACTTTAAAGTGATATTAAAAAAAACCCAGTTAAATATTTGTCATAATAAACTTTCTTCATGTGTTATTTTTTACTTCTAGATAATTCTAGAGCACTGATTACATTTCTGGTATTTCTGATCATTGTGACATTCCTAGCCCTCCTCGTTGTTCTCTATAAAATCTATGACCTTCGCAGCAAGAGGTCCAGGTAAGAGTTGATTTCAAAATGAAAAATAATAGTAAAAATGATGAAAGCACCCATATATGGGGCAACTTTAGAACCAGTTAAGTAAAGAAGGGGAAGTAGCATGAAGTTCAGTTCGTCAGTGAACTTTTGATCAAAAACTTAGTGCGGTCTTCTTGGTTTTTAGTAAATACTAATTGTTTCTACATTTACTAATGATGTTATGGATTTTTAAAAATAATAGCCAATGAAATGAATAAATATTTATTCTTTTAGTACAAAGTAGGTCAGAGGGATCTAGAAATGATAAAGGCAAAAAGGAAAGAGAGAACTATCTAAGGAATTATATCTATTCCCTTGGCCAGGGAATATATGTAGCTGTTATGAATATATGTAGCTGTTAAAATGTAGCTACATTTTATGAAAAACAAGAATTGAAAAACAAAAAAAATTAGTCACTTAATTGCATTTGACAGACAACTCCTAGTTGGTTTCTTCCTCCCTTAATTTTTCTTTACTCCTCTCTCTCTCCAGCATCTCCTCTCCTTCATTCTTTCCGCCCTCCCCTGCCATATTCCTTCCTCCTCCCTTCTCTCCCCTTCCCTTCCTCCCTCCCCCTCCTCTCTTCTCCTTCCCCCTTTATCCTCCCTGTCAACATGCCCTCCTTCCTCAACACATTCACTAAACGTAAACTGAATCCCAACTGAACTCTATGCTTCTTTAAAAATATATAACCTTCCATTTCTTATTTTCACAGCAATATGGAAGAAGAGGTTATACTTGTTGAAAGGGGTAAGTGGAGATATTTTTTACTGGTGAATATCCCCTTCACATTTGAATCCATTCATTTTAAATAAGAATTCAACATTTAAAAAAATATAATTTGGACTTCCTCTGTTGATACAATCATGAAACTTAAATTCATTTATTCTCTCTCTTTCTCTCTCTCTCTCTCTCTCTCTCTATTTCTCTCTCTCTCTATATATATATATGTAAAATATAAATAAAAAAAATATATATATATATATATATTCTATTTAGATCAGTAAGTACTATGAATTTCCCAGCATATGCCAAATATTGTGCCAGCATTGAAAACATGGCAATTAGAAGCCATAGACTCTGCTCTTAAAAGGTTTACAATTTAATAGAGGAAAACAGAAATATCGAGAAAGTACGAAAACCATTTGGTAGTTGCCATAGTGATTGAATGTATATGATGCTATGGAAAGATAGAAGGCTGAGTGGGAAAGGCAGGCATCTGGGTCTTCTAAGATTGTGGGGAGACAGTAGATCAACAAATGAGGGAGTGGTGGATGGAAGACCAGATGGAAAGTCTCATAGAGGAGGAATTGGTAAGTGTGGTCAAGTCTCTGCCAGGATGGGATGGTGGCTTTTCCCTAAAGGCTCATTTATGAGCATGACAAAAAAATTGCAATTTGACTTAGGTGAGAAAAAGGAACTCCATTTTTTCTCTTCTTTTTCAACTTTTACACTATTTCTTTAATTCTTTCAATGTGATTTTGGATCTGGTAAAAGGAGATGGAGATAAAGATTGAAGCTATGTTTACAATAAAGAAAATGATTTGTTGTCTCATATTCAAGACCACAAAAATTTAAGAACTCCTCTGTCTTATTGGAACTTCTGACAGGTTTTCCTCTGTAAGAGCAGGGTCTAAATCAGTAAGCAAAAGCTTACTGATTGGTTCTTTAGAGTTCCTTGACTTTATTTTCCATTGCAAAATCTATCACTACCTGATATTGTATTATATATTTTACTTGTTTGATAACTCTCCTCCCCTAACTAGAATGTAAGCTAGGGATATGAAGACAAGGAGATTTTTCTTTCTCGTTTCACTGCTCTATCCCCAGTACCTATCTGAGTATATGACATTCAAAACATGTCTTTGAATACATGCATGAATAAGGTAAAATGTTCTAAAAGTTAGTTCTGATAGACAGAGGGAAGAATGAAGAGTACAAAAATTACAAGCCCCTAAGTAGAGAAGGGGAATGAATTTCAGGGTGTCCGTGCAGACTAGGAAGGGTCAAAGAAGCCTTTTATGTCAAAGTTGATGCTGATTGTCCGTTTGCATGCATTAGAACTTGCCCAAACTCCACTTAACCTCAATGGTGGCTCTAAATTCAGAATAAATGAATATCAGAGATCCCCAACAACCCAAAGAAACAACTGCACATGGCTAATTTGTTAAGAGTATTTGGATAGACTGTTTCCACAGACAATAAGATAAATGTGCAATCCTAACAGACATCTTCTTTCTTTACCTGTAGAGAACATTAACCTGAAGAGAAGAAACATATTTTTCATATGTGTGACAGTTTACATTCTCTTATTCTTCTGAAACTGTTGTTTTTTAGGAGCAATGCACAACTGTAGTTCTCTATATATTTTACTCCTTACTAAGTTATTAAAAAAGCATAGCATATAATGTGTTTTGTACCCTCGAGGCATAACAGATAAGCACAACTTGTTTAGAGTTTAGTGTGAAGGGAATATCCAATGAAGCTGAATCCTGACTATCAGAGTATAAATCATATGCTCTTATCTGCACAATATTTCATAATAACTTAAAAAAGGAAAAAGGAAAAAATAATAACTATAATATAGGCACATAAGTATAGTAACTGTTTTATTAATGAAGTAGTCAAACCTTAGATTTAGGGAATGGAACACTAATAATAGTGTTACAATTTTTTAACAAGTGGAGTTACCTGCTCATGTTGGTATTTCAGAAGACTAATTTTGGGGGAAGTTTAAAAGAAAAGCCAACATAAGGAAAAACTAGAGACAAGGAGAGGAGTTTGGAAGATGTAGTTGCGTGCATGAGGAGGACTGTCTGCCCCGACCACTCACAGAGCGATCAAAAGCACCCAGTGACGGAGGGGGATATCTTGGATCATGTGGAAGTTTCGATCTTAAGTTACTTTGTGAATGGTGATCTTGTTTACTGAGATTTGAAGTACTAGAGTCAAGGAAACATGATTTTTACTTTGAACATTTTGACTTTGAGATACATGGGGGATAACTGTATGGAAAATCTGGGAGATGGTCTGAAAGGTTAATATAAAGCCCAGAAGAGGGCTGGAGCCCAAAATTTAGAAATCATGGGTTTGTAGGTGAATCTTTGTAGGCAAGGGAGATTTGCCAGATGGAATATGTGTGAGGAGGAAAGGAGCAAAGGGTTAATCCAAGCTACAAATTTAATGGAATTTGTATGAACACTTGAAAGATAGATATAACCCTGGTCATGAATCCTTAATATGTTTAAAGATGATGAAAAACAGCTGATGAGTGTAGAGCCAATCCATGCCGATATTTTGCTGGAAACTTACAAGAGGAAGATTGCCGATGAAGGAAGACTTTTTCTGGCTGAATTTCAGGTGCGTGCTCCTCTTGATATATGATGAGAAATTTACTCAATCGTCAAGATCATTCCATTTCAAATGTATTACATAACTATTTGCCTTTGTAGTTTATCCCACGTAATACTGCAGCATAGTCAAAGCAGAGATTATTAAGAAATTTCAGAACCGAAGAGATACTTATAGTCATGAAATAAGTAAACATTTCAAAAATAATTCTTCATTGTATCATTATCAGTTTTGAGGTTGTGACACAAAACATATTTGGCCAGTTTTGTACTTACAGTCTAGGTAAATATCCAAGTTTGTGTTTCCAAATGAATTTTACAGTGGTAATTAATTCTGAATTTACTTTCACTTGTGGGTTTTACTCTCAAAGTGGCCAGCCCAACATTCATTTTTTAGGGTTTGGTTGTGTTTTTTTTGCATAATTTCTAACAATGTTAACTTCAATTACGCGACACAGCTTGCTTATCAGCATGAAGGAAATACGTTTTAGGATGTTTCTTTTGCTCAAAATGACAAGTGGCAAGGGGAAAATTATTTTTCTTGAATCTGCCTGGACTCAAAGTATCTTTATGTCTTTCAGAGCATTCCACGGGTGTTCAGCAAGTTTTCTATCAAGGATGCTCGAAAACCCTTTAACCAGAATAAAAACCGTTATGTTGACATCCTTCCTTGTACGTAATCATTGAGAATGGGATTTCCATATATTTAGGCTATTTGATTTTTCATTATTTCATTTATTTATATTTCTTTTCTTTGGACAGATGATTATAACCGTGTTGAACTCTCTGATATAAATGGAGACGCAGGGTCAAATTATATAAATGCCAGCTATATTGATGTGAGTAAAAATGCATAACTGCCAGATGATTTTATATCTTTGTTGTTTTGTCACTGACCATTTTCATTTTCCTTGTATCTATGCATTCCATTCAGTTCCTTCTTTACCATGGCAAAATTTTAGAAATATTATTAGAAATAGTTTGAAGTAAACCCCTAAGATTGCTGACATAAACAACAAAATCATTAATAACCGCAAGTATAGTTATTATTTGTTATTGGTACTAGGTATTTTATAGAATTTTTTCTACAAAAAAGATGATACTAATACTTAAAATATTCTGATACGTACTATGTGCTGGATATTAGATTAAATGGTCTATGTATATACTGCTCATGAGAGCCCCACATTGGCCCTGGCCATGTGTACCATTCATGCTCATGTAGAGGTGAGAGGTGAGGGCTGGGAGGCTCTGGGGAAGTAGTTGTCCTTGTCCTCGTTCAATTAGTAAAAGGTTGACTTGGGATTCAAACCCAGGTCTGCCTGACTCCAAACTATGATGCTTCAGTTGTATCACATTTCATGTCAGCAGAGATGTTCTTCATTGACCTGGCTCATGTGTTCATTGTATTTACCCAAAACCAAATACTGTATACGGTTAATGTATCCATAATATTTAAAAATGTTATTTATTATATAATTGTTAAATAAATAATGGACCACACAATTTTTTTTTAAAAATTAAGTGGTGCAACAATAGAGAGAGACTGAAAAAATTCTCCTTCCACACAATCCACCTTTTGCCCCATGTCTCCGTTTACCCCAACAGGTAACCTTCACGTTGTTTCTTATTGATCCAGCCGGTTTCTTTATAAACAAGAGAATGCCAACTTTTTTATCCTCTTCTTTATCTAAAAATGTTAACATAATATTCATATTGTTCTGTGCCATGCTTTATATACATATGTAAGATTTATATATATATGTATGTATGTGTATATGTACATATATATATACACATATATGTATATGTGTGTGTGTATACACAGAAAAAATTTATATATATAATCACTACAAGAAAAGGGATTGGCAAATTTTTTCTGTAAGGGGCCTAACGACAAATATTTTGGGTTTTCAGGACATAAAACTTCTGTCACAATTACTTAGGTCTGAAGTTTAGTGGCCACATCCAGAGATAATACACAATGTGAATGTATTCAATTTTTTTTCCCCAAAATCAGACACAGGGCACCTGGGTGGCTCAATGGGTTAAGCCTCTGCCTTCAGCTCACATGATCTCCGGGTCCTGGGATTGAGCCCCATATCGGTCTCAGTGGGGAGCCTGCTTCCTCCGCTCTCTCCTCTGTCTGCCTTTCTGCCTACTTGCAATCTCTCTTTCTCTCTGTCAAATAAATAAATAAAATCTTAAAAAAAACAATCAGGCACAAGTTGTAACTTGCTGACCCTGGACATAGAGTATTTCTAAACCTTTCTCTCAGACTTTATAAGTCATTCATGGTTATAGCTGAATTGTGATTTAGTTAATCATTTCCTGTATTAATGGACATTAAATGCCTTTTCTAATCTTCTGCTTTTACAAACAAATGCTTCAATGAATAATCTTGACTCATTATTTTACACTGGGCTTTAGTATATATAGGATAAATTCCTAAAAGAAGAATTTCTAAGTCAAAGAGAATATGCATTTGAAATTTTAAAAGACATTTCCAAATGGTCCTCCACTAGGGTTGTACCGATTTACATGCCACCAGCAGTGTATGAAGAGGGCTTATTTCCACAGACCGCCAAAAGAGTAATCAACAAAAAATTGTTTTGACAGTCAAATGGTTGACAAAGTGTATATCATGCTACTCTCTATGCTGGTTTATGAGGTAATTCACAAACTTTCCTTAAAGAAAAAAATTGAAATTGAAGTTTGTTTTGACCTACGTGAATATATAAACTTTCAGTGGAATAGGTAAAATGGTCAAATCGTATTTATTTACTTATAAACATGATGTGTTAGTTTCCTAGGGCTGACATAACAAAACACCACAAACTGGGTGCCCTAAAACAACATAAATTATTCTCTCAAAGTTCTGGAGGCAAGAAGTCTGAAATCCAGGTATCAGCAGAGCCGTGCTCCCTCCGTAGGATCTGAGGGAAACCCTCCTTTGCCTCTTCTAGCTTCTAGTAGCTCCTGATAATCCTTGGCCTTCATTGGCTTGCAGCTGTTATCACCCTAATTTGTGCTTCCATCATCACATGACCTTCTTTCTTGTGTGATTCCACATCACTATGCCCCCTTTCTCTCATAAAGACTCCAGTCATTAGCATGAGAGCCCATCTTCAGTCCGTAGGACCTCATCTTCCACAAAGATCTTCTTCGCAAATGAAATCATATTTTGACATTCTGACGGGATATGAGGTTTTGAAGAATGCTATTCAATCCTCTACACACAGATAATGTAAAATTATAGCAAAACTTTAAAATTTTGGATCATTTATGAAACATGCACCTTCACCATTTTTGCAAGTAGAAGCTGAGCTGGGATTTATCTTCTCGAGAATTCTGTCCCTTGAGTTGGCACTCTAACCAATACATATATCCTGCCTCCCATCCACTTTGTTTAATACATGACAATTTTTGTATTCTTGCTTACTGTTGTCTCTGCAAGTTCGATCCCAAGCAACAAATACCTCTTTCATCAACATATACTCATGATATCCACAATAAAATGTCTTACTTTATTCCTTTTTAATATGATCAACAAAAGACTTATTTATAATAATGAGCAAACACTTAAAAATGTGAGGTCATAGTCTAAAGATAATTATGAGTACTGCATCATAATTTTGACCTCTATTTTAACTGATTCTGTAAGTAACTTCTGTAGGCTTTCACAACTATCACTGATTAACTTTATTTTAGTACATAGTGTTTCACATTGTTTTTGGAAGAAAATTGAGAACAGATTTTATAAGAATTTAGGTGGTCTCTGGAAAAAAAAACTTATAATCTCTATTCAAATATCTATGGTAATTATGGTATTGAATTAATACTTATTTTTCTCCACCAGAGCTGGGAACTCCCAAAAAGCATGTCTTCAGCTTTTGCATAGTTACTTGACATATTGTAGTCCCTCAATAAATAAGTGTGAAATAAGTTAATATATGACTAACACTATGTCATGAGATAGACGTTTCAAGAAGTTATTGATTTAACCCCAAATTTTTGTGGCCCATGTAACCATATTTCATCGAATGGGCAAAGGTTATCTCTCTGAAGGCTTCTCTGATTGCTGAGGTAAATTTAAGGAATATGGGATAATTTGGAAGAAATTAGCACAATATCTTATCTGCCTCTGTACTCCTTCTTTACTTTGGTAATAGGAGTGGAAAAAGCAGATATGTAGGTAATGAAATGAAAGTTATTGTATCTTTTATCTACAATGGCAGAGAAGGAGTCTAGGGAATCTGCGGTCTATCCCAGCACCAGTGAAAAGGTAGAAATGTGGGGATCATCTCAGAATGATTTATTGAAAGAAATTGAGTAAAAATCCCAAAAGCAAATATACGGCTTGTACGAAGGTTTAAATTGTAACAGATGGTTTTGTAAGAGTTGGCAGAACATAAAATATAAGAATGTCTGGATTCCTTTTATAAATTGCTGCACTACCCCAGATGAGGATGAAATCTGATTTCTAAAATTGTTTTGGGTATATGGCAAAGATACATGAAAGCCATGAATATGGTTTGTAAATGCTAACATGTTTGGCACAGTTTAATGGGTGATCACGAGTTAATAAAATCCCCCCTTATAATTTGAAAATGTTCAGAAAAATCCACAACCAAGAAATGGTGGCTCTAAATCAACCTCCTTTAATGTACATTTTACATTTTGCATGTAAATGAGTAATTGAGGGTTCACTAAATGATATACCTTTGTATGTGTTTTGAACAGGGCTTCAAAGAACCCAGGAAATACATTGCTGCACAAGGTAATTTACCTGACAGTC
The DNA here is from genome assembly GCF_964662115.1 of Mustela nivalis. NCBI lineage: Eukaryota > Metazoa > Chordata > Mammalia > Carnivora > Mustelidae > Mustela > Mustela nivalis. Next base: position 39,035,289 of record NC_139035.1, read on the forward strand.
TAACATTCTTTTTGAAAAAAATGTTTTATAGTTCTTTTATCAGAAGATATTTATCAGTTAGTATTTATTTACCTCCTAGGTCCCAGGGATGAAACTGTTGATGATTTCTGGAGGATGATCTGGGAACAGAAAGCCACGGTCATTGTCATGGTCACTCGATGTGAAGAAGGAAACAGGGTAAATGACATAGGATGAAGATGGGGGTTAGGAAAAGAGCATGTTGAATCGCATTTCAAAATACAAAACAAAACACACATATTGCTTGATGACAAAAACAGTTCTCTATTTTAATCAGTGTAACACTTGACTTAAACATTTCTTACATGTAGAATAATAAAATATGTACATACTTAAATATATGTATGTATGAATGAAGTTTAAGTGTTTGTGCTTAATTGCTGGCCTTACATTTGATTCCCATTTCTTCGCAGTATTGTTATAAGTTTAGTGCATTGTTATGAGTTTAGTGCATTTCAGTGTGCTGATTTCACAAGCACTCATGAATACTTAAAACAAGACTGTCCTTGGGCAGATAGGTGGTAATTCATGTAATAGGACTTTAGGAAGCGTGAAAACCTCCCTACCCTGCAGCCTGAAATTAACTGCATGCAACCACATCATTTCTGCTGACAACTGAGCCCATCCTCTTTTAATATGCAGCTAAGCCTAGGAAGAGCATCCTTCTGCTAGGTAGCATGGAGAAATCTTTCAGGACACGTTAATGGGAAATGAAATACTTTTCAAACATCACAGTTTGAGGTGTATATGTGCTTGAAGAAGAGTACATAAATGTTGTGAGACTTTCAGATGAATATTTTTTGTTTTGTGTTTTTAATTTCAATAAACAAATTTATTTAAATGAAAAACCAAAATTCTTAATATTTTTTGAAATATAGAACAAGTGTGCAGAATACTGGCCATCAATGGAAGAGGGCACACGGGCTTTTGGAGATGTCATTGTAAAGATCACCGAGTACAAAAGATGTCCAGATTATATCATTCAGAAGTTAAACATTACAAATGTGAGTTTGTTTCATTATATGATTTTTATTTTCATATAGGTTGTCTAAAAGTACAATTATGGAATGAAATTAAATGTAAGAAATTATAATCTATCTAAGAAAAACTATTTTAACAAACTACGGGAGGAGGGGTTGCCCTAGAACAGTAACACAAGCCAACAGGGTCAAGTTAAATGACTGGAGAAAGTAGTATTTGTCCAAGTCATATCAAAAGTATCTGTAGTGGCACCTGAGGGGCTTAGTTGGTTAAGTGTTCAACTCTTAATTTTGGTTCAGGTCATGATCTCAGGGTTGTGGGATCAAACCCCTGCGTTGGGCTCCATGCTAGTCATATTCTCTCTTCCTCTTTTTCCCACCCCAGTCTCCCACTCAAATATATATAGTAATGTTGTGACTCTTGACATAAAGAGAAGAGCTCATTAATAGTGTTGAATAGATGATTGGATTATTGAATGAATGATAAAATGGCCCTTTTCTCAATGGGTCTATTACCATTACCATTATGGAGAGAATACTTAACCAAATGGCACAATTAGAGAGCTCTTTCTGCCTACAGATCCTGGTACTTTAATAAAATTACCTTTTAGCACCAAAAAACAAAACAAAACAAAACAAAACAAAAAACCAAAAAAAAAAAAAACACAACAAAACAAAACAAAATGAAAAGAAAAACAAAAGCAAATGGCACAATTAGAGAACTGTAAGAAATACACAGTTCTGGGGCACCAGGGTGGCTCACTGGGGTAAGCCTCTGTTTTCCTCTCAGGTCATGATCTCAGAGTCCTGAGATCAAGCCCCACATTGGACTCTCTGCTCAGCGGGGAGCCTGCTTCTCTGCACCCCCCCAACCTCTGCTCTCTCTCTGCCTGTCAAATAAATTAATAAAATCTTTTAAAAAGAAGAAATACAAAGTTCTAACTATGTAGCAAAGATAAAATGTTTAGTTTGGAAAAAAGAATTGTCACTGTGGCCTTAGATAATAGTTAAAATGGAGGTCCTCACACATGTTATAGGATTCCGAGTTTTTTGGGTTTTTTGGGAGTTTTTGTATTATTATTATTATTATTATTATTTTTTAATTTATTTTTAAGTAGGCTTCATTCCCAGCATGGAGCACAATATGGGCCTTGAACCCACCACCTTGGGATCAAGACCTGAGCTGAGATCAGGAGTTAGACACTTAACTGGCTGAGCCACCCAGGCACCCCCTAGGATTCTATTGTTATGAAGAGTCCAGAATAGGCAAATTCATAGAGACAGAACATTGATTAGGATTGCTTGAAATTGAGGCGCGGTGGGAAGCAGGAGGAGGGATGACTGCTAATCAGTAAGGGTTTCTTTGGCGAGGTCATGAAAATGTCTTGTAATTAGCTAGTAGTAGGATTTTATGACTCTGAGAATATAATAAAACACTTTATCATTTAAATGAATGAATTTTATGGTATGTGAATATATTTTAAAGAGGGATAAAGACACAAAACATACCCCTACCCCTTGTGTATTTCTTCCAAGGCCTTCTTAGCCTACCATGGCGTTACTATGATAACCACAGAGGGCTGTGGGGCAATGGTTCCACCACTGATAGTTCATGGTAAAATACATGAAGGACTTAGGCATGAGAACCCCAGTCCATATACATGGGTCATATGTAGATCAGGTTACATCGATTGGTCTCATTATTATTCTTAATTAATATAATTATTTCCTACCAGAAGATTACAACCAACCAAGTTTTGTTGTTTCTTCTGCTATCTAAATGTAGGTGGTTCTTCTTCGTACCAGCTCAGGGAAGTATGAATTATTCATCTTGAATAAGGGGTTATCTTGAAGTTGGGACAAATATGAGCCATAGTCTGGGGCTGACTTTCCTCACTTGTCTCCCCACAGTCTGAGCTAACATTTCTAATATAAGACGCCTACAAAACATAGCATTAACCAAATAATTTATCAGACTTTCTTCACTTGAAGAAAATTTACTGGTCTATCAGACAGAATTATTTCAGAATAATTGAGAATAATTTGAGAATGGCCTTTGCTTTCTATCTTTTCCTACCCCACCCACACCCCCATTTTTGGTGCATGCATGTGTTTCTGTTGTTTGTTTCTGGCATGGCAGCATGGAAGTTCCTTGAAGCCTCAGCTCATTTACCACAGCTTATTGCCTTCCTGGTGAGTTCTTGCTTACCGGTTAGTGCTTGCCAACCCTGCATGATGTCTCAACAGCTGGTTATCCATTGGAAAGGAAAATGTCACCATGGTTGAAAAACACTTGCATGAGGAGTTCTTGGTCCTGCCCCTCCTTTCACTTACTTGTCAGGTAGTTTGCTTTAAAAAAATATATATATATATTTAAAGAAAATATCTTTTGCCTAGAAAAAAGAGAAAGCCACAGGAAGAGAGGTGACTCACATTCAGTTCACCAGCTGGCCAGACCATGGGGTGCCTGAAGACCCTCACCTGCTCCTCAAGCTGCGGAGGAGAGTGAACGCTTTCAGCAACTTCTTCAGCGGCCCCATTGTGGTGCACTGCAGGTAAATGGAGCCCCACGGCAGGTGCCAGAGCTATCCCAGTCCTCGCCTTGAGGCTGGTAGGGACATCCTTCCCTTTGGCAGTTGCTACTTTGGGCAACAGTCTGTGGGGAGAAACTGACATTCCTTCCTCTGCTTCACCCCGTCAGCTTTTCCCTTCACTTCCCTGCCATGATCATGCCTTCACTTTGTTTGTTTGCCTTGTCAGTGCTGGTGTTGGACGCACGGGCACTTATATTGGAATTGATGCCATGCTAGAAGGTCTGGAAGCAGAAAACAAAGTAGATGTTTATGGTTATGTCGTCAAGCTACGGCGACAGAGATGCCTGATGGTTCAAGTGGAGGTATGAGCCAACCTTCAACCCCCAATATCCCTTTTGCTTTTTGACGGGAATTTTCCTGTTGGGGGGAACAGTGATCTTAAAAGAAATCCTGAGTCTTTGAAATTTTAAACAGTGGGTGAAAATAGTTCTCTTTTAATTTCCTGAAAACTAAATCAATTGGTAAGCACCCGTTAGAAGTATTTTGCATTAGTGGTTAAAAAGTACGGTAGAAGAAGGATGATTCTTAATTATATAAACAAACACATAGATAAATAATAAAATGCCATTTACAGGTGTCAGAAAGGAAAAAAGAATAAATAAAACACTGAAAACCAGTTTGGCAGAATCTCATAAAGTTAATACCAGGGAGGACAATATAGTATAGTGATTAGAGCCCAGATTTTGGACCTACACTTCCAAGGTTCATATCTTGCCTTTAATTCTTAACATTGTGTATCCTTTCACAAGTTTTTAATATTTCTGTGCCTTTGTTAAGTCATGTGTAAAATGGAGGTAATGACCTATTCACTCTATGGAGTTTTGATGAAGAGGTATTCCAAGGAAAGTATGTAGGCAAGTTCCCGGGACATGTATGTAGCCAGTACTTGTAAGTGAGGGTTATTATTGAAACTGTCTGCACTTGACCCAGCAATTCCACATGTATGTTTATGCCCAAGAGAAGCACCTGCAAATGTGCACATTTAGAAAGGTGTGCAAGAATGTTCATTGAATTAAACATTGATAGAATAACCAAAAAAAAAAAAAAAAGAAAAAAAAAAAGAAAGAGAGAGAAAGAAGGAAAGAAAAGACAAGACAAGACTTTATTCATATTTATGGAGAAAGGGGGGAAATGTAGACATACAGATGCCCGACAACGCATGCTATGCAGTTGAAAGGGATAATCTTTGTCTGTATCCATCCATGTGGTTAGAAGCTCAGATGAAAACCACGAGTGAATAAAATCACTGAATGAAACATGTAAGATAAAATGTATAGAATTTTAAAGAAGCACATAAAAATGTACAATGTTTATAGATACATAAATGTAAGTGCATAAGTATAAAGATAGATTGTTAACCAGGAAAAAAAAAATAGTTCCTATGGAAAAAGTAAATGGGGTAAAAGGATACAGTCAAAGTCAGGGCGCTGGAGTTAGTGGTTAAAGAGGCTTGAACTTTATCAGAAATATGTCATTTATTTAAAAATAGTGGATTCAAATATGATAAAAAGTTAGGAGTTGTTAAATGTTGATTTGGCATAGTGCTTTTTTAAAAAATAATTTCCTCTATTTTAAATAATTCTAGGAAACTCTTTTTAAAAAATGTGTTCTAGGGACTATCAATTTGTGTTCTTTTCCTCTTAAGTACAGTGCGAAATTTATTATAGTTTTATATATTAGTGAATTGAGTTGAAGGATCAATAATAATTACTGAAGGAAGTAACAGACAATGCTTTCTGATTTTTAGAAATAAAATATAAGTTATGCACTATATAGTAGATATTTAACCTATTTAGCAAGCTATTTTTTACTGGGAAAAAAACGGTCATGGAATTTGCCCACATTCTAGAAAACTGTGAGAGCCACATTCCACAATATTCAAGTGTTATAGGTATCAGTTTTCTTTTGCATACATTGTCCCAATATGAGGAAAGTTATGGAGGTGTATAATTTATTTAAATGTGATTTATAGGACTGTAAGTTGTCAGTTAATTATCTATATTTTCCTTTGGAATTGTAGGCACAGTATATCCTGATCCATCAGGCCCTGGTGGAATACAATCAATTTGGGGAAACAGAAGTGAGTTTGTCTGAATTACATCCATATCTATTTAACATGAAGAAAAGAGATCCACCCAGTGAGCCATCTCCACTAGAGGCTGAATTCCAGGTAATAATAGTGATAACAATAATCATAGCTATGGATAACTTTCACTGAGGGCTATTTTCTAGTGCTGCGCTTTATGTTTGACATGGTTCTTGAATCTGGGCCTTCCCACAACCAATGGGGCACAGAAGAGGAAACTAAGACAGAGAAAGTTTAAGAGAAATGCCCGAAAGTGAAAAGCTCTTACAAAGGAAACTTGTTTAAACCTAGAAATGTGTCTACAGCCCACACTTTTAACAATTTCTCATTAAGGTGGTATAAAATATAGTGTCAAAATAATAGATAGTATATACGTACAAAATTGCTCTGCCAAAGGCAATGTAGCATCTCACCTTTTAAAACTACATCTGGTTTGGTTTGGAAAGGAAATAATTAGAGGAGTTTATGACTACTTAGAAAGTTTAACTGGCTGGAGCTGGTAGACAGAAACTAAAGGATAAATACATGTGTCCTAACCTATTTATTGGGCTATTACTTGGAAAGCTAGCTTAGGATATAGTTCACTCACTCAGAGAATTCTCACAGCTTTCTCCAAATAGTTCAGTTGTTAAAAAAAAAAAAAAATTTGCAACTTTTCTCTTATGATTTCCAGTTTACTGAAATGAATTGTAAACTACCAAACTGGCCAAATTGGAGAGTTTCACAGGACCAGGAATACGTTTTTAATCAGATGCAGAACTGGTTAATGTTTTGGTTCAAAATGAGGATGAGGTGTTGAGGAGGGGGTAGGTAGAGCATCCAATAATCAGCAGGTAACACAATCCCCTAGAAGACCCAAGCATAGTGGAAGGACCAGCAGCCTGCCAGAGTAATCTTGAGTGGAAGGATGTTTAATTGCTTTTTTCTTACCCTTTTAGCTGACAGATCAACCACCTATCAGTACACTAACTCTGCTAAACCACATATACATATATTTGATCCATGTTTGGAAATATTTATAAATGTAATTTAGACATTCTCATGTAAAGTCACTAAAAGAAAGAGTAAATTCTGTGACTGAACAAATATGATTAGGTTTTTGCCCTGTGTCGAGTACAGTTTTGGGTACAAGAGTCAGAGTGATTTACAGTGGACATGGTGAGAGTGTGTCACCCAGGTCACAGCTAGTGACTATAACTTATAGAAATAGTGAAATTATTTCATTTAAGCATAAAGGAAGAAAAGAAATGAGAGGAGAGATGTAGGTCACTTGCTAGATTTGGTGATAGGAAGTTAAGGCTGTTCTTGTCAGTTGTCTTTTCTTTCTAAAGAGGGTATGAAGCAAGATCATCAGTTAAAAGTTTAGCGGGGCAGGAGTGAATAGGACAAAAAACACTTATATTTGAGGAAGGAGAAAGTAGATGGAAAGGCTATGTCAAAGTAGGAAAGCCATCTCCCTAGGCAACGTAGTAGATTGAAGGAAACTGTTACATCATTTCAAATTTATGGTCATGAACTTAAAGAGTCCTTTGGTTTTATTGTTTTGACAGAAACATTGAAAATAGGGGCTGTGTATACAGACAGTTGGCTTAAGCCCATCTAGGATTTCTTGAAGTTACTGTTTGAAAGTCGGAGGCAAAGTAATTGAGGTTGTTTGCAAATGTATGATATAGTGGTGGATGATAAAGAGCAAATTGGCTGCAGAAGGACATGGGGCACTTAACGACAGTGGTAAGGGTGGTATGTGGAAGATTTTGATAGGATTGCACAATGCTAGACTGGAGATACTAGAATAAATGACTAGGAAGAAAAGAGGTAATTTTCAATAATGAGATTATTGAAATTTTAATTTTTAAATGAATGCTGGAAATGAAACTTACAGAGGTGGAATGGAGAAAGTGGTTGGTAGAAGAGTGGAGGGAAAGGTCATAGGAGGTAAAGAAGCTAAGAAGAGACTAGAGCATTGCATAGATCATCCTTGTCAATATTGAAGTAACCAAGAATGATGATAGACCTGGGAAGAAAAATTAGGCAAGTCTAAAACTAAATGAGAAGGAGCGATCCAGGAATCAGTACCTGGAGCCTCCAACAAAGGTCAAAAGCTATATATGACATGGTGTCAGAAAAATCGAAGTAGTTGGGCTTTTTGAAAGAGAAATGAGTAGGACTCATAAGGAGAAATGAGTAGATGAGGAGGAGAAATGAGTAGAAACAGGTAGCAAAGACAGAACATATCTTTCCTTCAAGCTGTGATGTATGTGGGGAATTCAGGTTTTGTTTTGTTTTTTTTCCAAAGACCTACTAATGCATTTTTGGTGGTGTTCTCAAGAGACCGTTGGGTTTCACCTGGTGCACCCCTACTCCCCCAAGCATAAAAGGTGAAGGAACTGTTGGGAGAAAAGCATTAAGATGGGTGGCAGTTTACTGATGACAGACCCTGAGTACCAGAGAGCAGAGAGGAAGACATTGACTGGTGAGATGTAAGAGACGGAGTTGTAATTTGAGAATAACGACTTAGATAATTATTTAGTAATAGAGCTCTAGCAGATATGGATACGCTTGGAAGCTGAGACTGAAGTGTGAAAAGCCCTTCCAGTCTTAGATGAGGGTAAGCCATTAGTTTTATCTATAATAGTGGGTATTGGCTAGAGGGCAAGGGCCACTGGGTGACCATTCTGACAGACAAAAAGTATGATGCTTTCCAAAGCATTAGCCTCCGGGAGTTCAAACGGCCTGGTATTCAAAAATGAGGTTTTCTTTCTTTCTTTTTTTTTTTTTAAGTTTTTATTTATTTATTTGACAGAGAGAGAGAGATCACAGGTAGGCAGAGAGAGAAAGGGAAGCAGGCTCCCCACTAAGCAGAGAGCCAGATGTGGGACTCGATCCTAGGACCCCGAGCTTGTGACCTTAGCCGAAGGCAGAGGCTCAACCCACTGAACCACCCAGGCGCCCTGAAAAATGAGGTTTTCATTCACTCAGTTACACAGCAATGCATGGGGTTTGATACGGGGTATCAAACCATATTTAGTTTGAAAGAGCGTCCCATATTTAAAAATATATATATGTGTGTGTGTGTGTGTGTGTGTGTATACACACACATATAATATAAAGAGCATACCATATTTAAAAATATATATATATATACATATATATGTACATACACACACACATCCCATGCACATATGTTTGCGTGTATATAAAATCCTAATGAACTGTATATGATGAGCTCTTTCGGTTTAGATTATTCATTCATTTGACAAATACTTAAGAACAAATGCAAAGAAAGGGCTACAGGCAGAGAGATCTTCCAGAATAAATGGCATTTAAACTGATAGTTAGGGACCTCCTGGGTCGCTCAGTTGGTTAAGCCTCTGCCTTTGGCTCAGGTCATATCCCAGAGTCCTGGGATCGAGCCCCACACCTGGCTCCTTGCTCAGCAGAGACTGCTTCTCCTTCTGCCTCTGCCTGCCACTCTGCCTACTTGTGCTCTCCCTCTATCTCTCTGTCAAATAAATAAATAAATCTTTAAACTGAGAGTTAAAAGGCAAGTCTGAAATGAGCAGAGTGACAAGAGAAAAGGGTAGCCTAGGCCTAGAACTCATAAAAGTTAAAGGACAACTCACACCCTTATCAGAGTCAAGAAGTTGGTTGGCTGAAGTGGAAGGGAACCAGCATAGGGTGAGGCTGGTCCCAGCAATGAACAGCGCAGCCCTGAAGGGTTTTTGGTGCAGTTGAATGCTTCCTAGTTAAGGCAAACTGCTGAGAGCCTCAGGGGGTCTCTGTTTCCTGTTTTAAAAGGATTAGAACAAGTGAGATTGATTGAAGATAAAGAGACCAGTTAAGAAACTGTTGATGTTTTCAAGTGAGAAATGGAAGTGCACACGGTAAAAAGCAGAAACAGAAATGCAAAAGGGTTTGAGAGCTTCCCCAGCAGACAGGAGAGGTCTTGTTGCTAGATCATCTGCTGTGAATGGGAAGGAAAGCGGTCCGGAAGGTGTAAGCAAATGAAGCATCAATTATTTGAAGCATGAGCCAAGTCTTCTGCAAATGCTGTATCTGGAGAGTTTATTACTGACCATTTCTAGTAATATACCACTGCCTCTTGTAATATGGATAATCATCAACATCGATACAGTAGTGCTTCAGTTATATAGGACCAAACCATTGCTATTTTGCTCTCCAGCAACTCTTAAGTGGGAAACCTATTTTGTTAAATGATTGTATATCTTGAGTTCAAACTCACCATGTCAAAAATATGAAATGCCTGAAAAATTAAAAAGAAAACTTAAAACTTGTGAACTATACGCAATGAATACACATTTCCACAAAATTTGATGTAATACTTTTCTTTAGGGAACATCTTTTGCCACAATAATAAACAAAAGCACAACTTGCATTTTAAAAGCCGTGTTCCTTTCTGTTTTTTCACCCTCAGAGACTTCCTTCGTATAGGAGCTGGAGGACACAGCACATTGGAAATCAAGAACAGAATAAAAGTAAAAACAGGAATTCTTACATCATTCCATGTATGTAGCTCATTCTGTGTTATTCTTTGGTATCAGATAAAATTAAACTCTTTTTTGCATGCACACACACAAATGATTTTGAAGCAAGTTTTCAACATCGGGTTCAGAGCAAGGAATAACTAATGGGCTATTTAAATTTAATTATAGAAAATATTTTGCACCCCATACATTCACAATGGACTTTGGAGGATAGACTGTTTACAATATTTTCTACCAATTTACTATTTTCTATCAATTATTTCAGAAATGGGTTTTCCAGAAAGATGTAACCTCTGAAGCTGGGAGAAAAAAGGCCAAGTCCACTTTACTAGTTCTCTCTCATGTTGAGTTTATTTCAGTTATTTGTTTCAGGGTAACTGCCAATAGCAACCATTACTTCCTTTTTTTCCTTTATGTTTTCTCTTTTTCCCTTCCTTCTATCTGGGAGATTGACAGTAGGTAAAAAGCACCCCATAAACTGTTAATCATCAGACTTAGTAGACTAAGAACATATGTACAGTTTCAATATTTGAATTCTGTTATTTAAGAATTTTATAGGATCATGCCTGGTACAACTCTCATTTTATTCATTTGCATAAACTAGCATGGAGAAATTTGCATAAATCAGCATGGAGAAAATATAATAAACTAACAAACTAGACAACCAAATAAATCATATCGATGTATATTTGGCTGAAGTCCTTCTAAATATTAGTTCAAAATCTAGAATTGATGATGATATAGCTAATCGGATCATTTGTCAGGATATTATAGATTAAAGAAATTGAGAAACACTTGGAAATTATGCACTAAATAATTTTCTTGATTGAATAATAAGTCACCTGAGATACCTATGTAATTAAGATTGTTAATTTGATATTAACAGGATATAAATGAGAAATTAGGTTTTTACCTAAGCTATGTATTTTTTCAAACTTATGTATGTATTTTTAAACGTATCTAGCAGAATGATGATTTTCCATGGAAAACTAGTTTTCCGTTTTCCATGGAAAACTAAAGTATATGTGTCAAAGACTGAATGATTATATAGAATATTATATCTATTTATTGTTTAACATGGTGCTATATCCCATTTTTTCCTAGGAACTTTTTGGAAAGCTGCTTTTTCTTAGATTTCTTTTTTGTGATTTTGTTAATCAATACACACTGAATTTTATGTAGGGTCTCACTTCATGTACCTCAGTAAATTTACACTATGCAGTCTGTTACTTCACTAATTTCTACATTACAATCAAGAGGGCATTTGATTTTTTTTAAAGAAAGACTTACCACTAATTTATTTTACATAGATGACTTTAACAGAGTGCCACTCAAACATGAACTGGAGATGAGCAAAGAGAGTGAGCATGATTCAGATGAATCTTCTGATGATGACAGTGACTCCGAGGAAACAAGTAGATACATCAATGCATCTTTTGTAATGGTAGGTACTTGCATTTCCCAAGCCCAGGATCTAACCCTTTAAAAAAATGTATTGTAGAATACATTATAAAAATCTATATTTTTATGGTCATTCATTAAGTAATTTTATAAAAGAATGATGAGCTTGACAATAATTATTGATTGACACAAAATTTTCATTTTTAATACTGTATTTTAGCTTACTGAAAGACTGATATTAAAACCTAGTGTGTTGATACAAAATAAGACAATGCTTATTAGTTACAATTTATGACTGGTAGGACTCTTTCAAATAATACAGATAATACAATTTGAGCAAATATAAGTATTTGAAAATGTTTCTACTTACTCAGATACCCAAATTTTAGGCAAATAAGAATTTGCATCTTTGCATAGCTAAAACATTTCATTCAGATTATCTGAGTTATTAAAGAGTCTGTCTCATAACTTTTTTTTTTCAGTAAGCAGAAAATTCTAACAAGGAACCATAGTCATTCAGAAAATTCTTTTTGCATGTACATGAAGTTGGATTTATTTTCCAAATTTTTCTAAGACACACTTGTAGAATATTAGTTTAATTCAGAGTTATCATAAGACTGTGTAGGTAGCAAAGTGGAGAGACATGGTGAAGATAATCTGAAATGCTTACATATTTTCTTTTTACAACCACATTTACTTTTTTTTTGAAGTTAGTTTTGGAAGGAAAAACTTGTTAGTTTTGTTAAGATCATATGTTCTAAACTTGATTTCACACTATTAGCTAAGTATTATCATTAACTAAGTATCATTAACTAACTACATATAGATATTACATTGTTTCTTGGTTCTAAGGATCTTAATATTTTTATGTTACAGAATTGATATCAAATTAAGTGGCAATATTTCCAAATGATTATTTTAAGAATCCATTGCTCTCTCATCAGTGAGCAAGAGTAACAGAATCTCTCTCTCTCTCTCTCTCTCTCTCATTCTGTCTCTCTTTCTTATTAAAGAGTTACTGGAAACCCGAAGTGATGATTGCTGCTCAGGGACCACTAAAAGAGACCATTGGTGACTTTTGGCAGATGGTATTCCAAAGAAAAGTCAGAGTTATTGTTATGCTGACACAGCTGAAGAATGGAGACCAGGTTTGTACTTCTAAGAATATATATATTTTTTGTATTTCTGTCATAAAATATCATTTTCCATTCTTATTACTTTCCTGATTCTCAGGAATTACTTTCCTGATTCTCAACTCAACCATAGGATTTTTGACCCTTCTGTCACAAAGCTACCTTTGTTCATTCTTACCACCTTCCATGCAAGTGTTGGTCTTTGGAATCTCATGTCTGGGTTTTGACAGTCTCTCATGCTACTGTTTCTCCAGTCCTACCCACCATCAATGGATCAACTCATGCAGAGCAATCCCAGTGTTACTGCTTGCTACAAACAACAAACAACAGACACATTTTCCTTCTGTTTTCCTCAGATGAAAATCAAACTCCTCAGTGTGTTGTTTAAGACCCTCAATAACCAAACCCTCAAAAATAATTCCATTTTCTTCATATTTTTATGTTTTCCATGATTTCTATTCTGGACAAGTAGGTTTTCTGACTGAATGTTGACACACCATTTGCATTTTCATCACTGAGACTTAATTTACTGGAATTCCCATGTCTAAAAGTGTCCTTTATTTCCATTTTGATCCTTTTCTTCTAGAACTCCTGAAAAATTTATCTAAATCCTGCCTTCTTTATGTTCATGTAATATTTATTATTACAAAATTTTATAGTTGGAGGTGAACCCAAGATCTAATTTGATCTGTTTAATGCCTGTGACATTTATTTGATCTTTTCCTTAGTACCTTGGGTTATCAAAATCTCACTAGTAGTAGATTTTACTTAGTTTTAGTACCTAACATATTACCTGGTATATGTTACAGCGTATTTAGTGAATATTCTCATAAGCATGCAACTATATGCCTTTTCTTTTTGTCTTTTCTTTGGTGCCTTATGCCTGGATATAGGACACGTTTTGTTTTATGATTTTTTAAAAAATTTTTTTTAAAAAGAAGTAACATGTTCAGATTTCCAGCATGGAATTCCAGCACTCTTTTCTTTCACCTAAATTGTGAAAGCCAGGAACTAAAACGCTAGTTGAGGCAGGAATGCCTAACACTGTCAGCAACTGTGATGGTAATGGGTGCAGAACCATTTGCAGAGAGAACATACTTCTGTGTTCCACCTGCTTTTCAGTCTGACTCTTTACTTAGGTATGGAGTCAACTTATATAAGGGTGCTCATGGTGTTGGTCTTCAAAATACGGAGACAAAACTCCAAAAGATGAAGTCTCCTTCCACAAGGACCACCGGAAAGATAGTGACACTTCTTGCAAGGGTCATGATCAACATCAGCTCAATCTATAAATTTTGAAGAAGTGTTGATAATAAGGGTATGGAAGGAAGATACAGATCTCCAAGACCTACACTAGTGGTGATAGAGCCGTTCCTGTGGTGTCCTGGCCACTTTGGTTATGTCTCAGTTCCCTTGATTCATTCACACAAGGAAACACCAGATGTTGTGAAATGGATGTCCACCATACTGAAGTTAGATTTTAGAGCTTTATGTGTGGCTTTCCATTTTAGAACACAGTTAGTAATTTCAATCTGATAGAATGCAGGGAAAGAGAGAAAGGGCAAAGAGAGACAGAGACAGTAAGAGATGTTCTGAATATATTAAAAAGCAAACAGAACCCTTGTGTGGGGCTTGTTGAATTGTGTTCTTTGTCATCCAGGAAGCCTGTGCTCAGTATTGGGAAGAAGAAAAGCAAACATATGGAGATATACAAGTTGATATGAAAGATACCAAAGAATCTCCAGCTTACACCCTCCGTGTATTTGAACTGAGACATTCCAAGGTATGTAAATAATTTCAGGAGTATGTATTTTTGTTCTGGTAACTGATCTGGTGGAAAAACTAATATAACTAACTCTATAAAAGCAAAGAGAAATCTGTATAATGTTTTTAGAGTAAACCTTTAAGGGTTAAATGAAAGCAATTGTGAAGACAGTGTGACTATTAAATTATTAAATGGACTGAACCTTACTTGAATTAATGTTCCCTTCTTTTCTGGTTTCAGAGGAAAGATTCTCGGACTGTGTACCAGTACCAGTATAATAACTGGAATGTGACAGAGCTTCCTGCAGAACCCAAAGAATTGATCTCTATGATCCAGACTCTCAAAGAAAATCTTCCCAAGAATTCCCCTGAAGGGAATAAGCATCACAAGAGTGCTCCTCTGCTCATTCACTGCAGGTGGGTGGGATTTGATAAGATATTCTCTAAAAATCAGCATAATGCTTGACTTCATGGTTTACACTTCCTGTTAAAGTCTATTTATCCTGATATATAAAATGCATGACCACAACAAAAGCTTCTTGTGGAATCAGTCACTCTCAGTTTTGCTTGCACATACAGAGCAATTTCTATGACTGTTATAGAAATAATGATAGCAATGATTATATTATACTGCAGTAGTTTTAGTCTATAAGTTTCTTAATACCAGTGTCACATTGACTCCCAGTGCCTCACAATGAATCTGAATGTCTTATGGCCTGGATGAATTAATGAATAAGTGGCAGGATGCATGAACAGACAGGTGGATGGATATCAATTTTGTTTATGCTTATATGCATTGATCCACCCTATCGGGTCTTAAGACAATCTAAAGGAATGGATGCTTTGCCTTCAGTAAACATCTCAAGTTATATATTACCTGAAAAGACTTTACTATTATATATAATAATTTTTGACTTTATTAATTTCTACTATGTAGACCCTTGACTTTTTTTTTTAAGTATTTTTTTAAGTTGTTATTTATTTATTTGACAGACAGAGATCACAAGTAGGCATAGAGGCAGGCAAAGAGAGAGAGGAAGGGAAGCAGGCTCCTTGCTAAACAGAGAGCCTGATTCAGGACTCGAGTCCAGGACCCTGAGATCATGACCTGAGCTGAAGGCAGAGGCTTTAACCCACTGAACCACCCAGATGTCCCGACCCTTGACTTTCATGTGTGAGAGATGCCTACATAGCTACCTTAAATAAGAGATATTGAAAGAAGGATGCATAATATAAAATATTTACATAAAAATATTAGAGTAAATGCAAAATAAAAATAAAAAGGAAAATGAGAAATGTAAATTTACTGAGATGCTTTTAGAAATTTCAAGAAAGCTTCATTATTATTATTAGAATTGCATACACTAGTATCAAATCCTTACAGATGCACGACTTTTCAATTATTATTAGAGTTTTCAAAGGTGATATTTGTGCAAAAGAAAGCTAAAGTAGGCAAGGTTAAACTTCAAAATTATATGTGTTTCTTAAGATATGGCTGAATATCTATTATATGTCCCTTAGTTATGTATAATAAATAAAATCCTGCTAATAACATAATTGAATCTTTACTATAATGTAACATGCTTCTTATAGGTAAGTAAATCATTGAGTTGTCCTCTATTAATAATTATACCAGGTGTCATTTTTCTATTGATACAGAAATGTGGACATTTGTAAAAAGCATTAGAGAGGCATAAGAGAGAAAGAGAGAAGGCAGGCGTTCTAGCAATATACAAAATATTTGGTCCCATATTTCTGGTTTTATTGCTTTCGGGCATGTCTTTATCTATCTTCCCTAAGTCTTGATGTCCTCATCTGTCAAATTGGCATCACAATATTTGTCCTAACAACTTCCTTACAACTTCAGATGTAAAAAAAAATGCATGATAATCTATAAGGGAAGGGGATTATTATATTCTCAAACTGAAAAAAGTTTTCCAAAAAAAGCATTGAGCGGAAACGTTTTGCTCTTAAGAGATGGAATGACATAATTACAATAAACGTGAAGTGAAGAATGCATTTCATCTCTCTCAGTTTTTATTCTAATATCACCTTCTCCATCAAGTGTAGCATTATTTTCTTTTTAAAACTTCTCTTCATTTTATAGAGATGGATCTCAGCAAACGGGACTATTTTGTGCTTTGCTAAATCTCTTGGAAAGCGCAGAAACGGAAGAAGTAATAGATGTTTTTCAAGT
This sequence comes from Mustela nivalis, assembly GCF_964662115.1. Taxonomy (NCBI): domain Eukaryota; kingdom Metazoa; phylum Chordata; class Mammalia; order Carnivora; family Mustelidae; genus Mustela; species Mustela nivalis. The sequence continues at coordinate 39,051,967 of NC_139035.1, forward strand.
AGTAAAATCTCTCCGCAGAGCTAGACCAGGAATGGTTCCCACACTTGTAAGTAGATCTCGCAGCTGCTTTCGATGTCTTGCATTTGTATTTTAACAGTTTCTTCTCTTTCTTTCCTTCCCTCCTTGTCTTCCCTATTCCTTAACTTTTCTCTTCTTCTCTTCTATTTACCTATTTTTCTTTCCTATCTTCCCTTTCTACATGATAATTCACATTAAATTATTATATTTTATTTTTTAAAGATTTCATTTATTTATCTGAGAGAGAGCACAACCTGGTGGAGTGGCAGGCAGAGGGAGAAGGAGAAGCAGGCTCCCCACTGAGCAGGGAACCCCACATGGGACTCGATTCCAGGACCCCAAGATCATGACCTGAGCTGAAGGCAGAGGCTTAACTGACTGATCCACCCAGGCTTCCCTAGATTATTATTAATGTTAATAAAAGAACTAACTAGAGCTTGCCAGCGGTTTGTTGTGGCAGTTCATAAAGAACTTCTCCTCAAATGCTAATGAATTCCCTAATTTTCCCCATCTTTACTCCTGTATTAATTTGTATTGCTGTGTAACAAACCACCTCAAAATTAGTGGCAGATAAAAAAAAGAACTATTACAGTTCAATAGTCTATTGGCGCAATGAAATAGTTCTGCCAATCACATCAGCGTCAACCAGTGTGGACAAGGCTCACTTACTGGTTTGCCACTGCTAATGTATCTGCTGGGATTTGCCTCATCCAAAGTGATCCCTACTAACAGATTGGCAGTTGCAAGACTTTTTAGCTCTGGCAACAAGAGTGAGTAGAACGCAGGTGTCTTCTCTGGAGGACTAGCCCAGGCACATTCCCATTAAGGCAACAGAGTTCTGAGAAGCAGGGCAGCAGTATGCGAGATCTCCTGAGGACCAGGCTTGGAAACTGGCACAATCTGTTATCCTCTGCATTTTCTTATCCAAACGAGTCACTACGCTAGCTCAGATTCAAGGAATGGGGAAGTTGACTCCACTTCTTGTTGAATGGGTCTGCAAAGTCACCTTGCCAAGAAGTGTGGATCCAGTGAGACTAGCAAGTGTGGCATTTTGTAATCAATCTAACCTGGATGTTCCAGGTAGTCCAGAAATTCATAACTAGTCATCATATAAGCTTAACCCCTCACTCAGATCTATGCAGCTTTTAATGGTGCAGGACACTGAGCTTGCATATAGTTGATTATAAAAATGTCCTGAGCGCCTACTATGTGCTCTTGCCAATAAGAGACTCACAGTTTAGTATGAGGAAACTGTGGATATTTATTAAACAATGTAGTAATTGAAATGACAGAGAGATTATACAAAGAACATGAATATGGGCACTGAATTTAACCTATGGGGATCTGCACAGGCTTTCCGGAAGCAGGTGATTTCTGTGCTGATACTTAGAGGAATGATGCTTAGGCATTAAACCAAGAAGGATAAGCCCAGAAAGTGGCATCATGGGCCAAGGCAAAGAAATGAGACCCCACGTGGCCTGGGAGGGGAATGAACATGTTTGGTGTTACTCCAAGGTAAACTTTGAGGAATACCCTGCAGTCAGTCCTTTGGAACTATAGGGGGACTAAGCTATTTAAAATGTTCTTTTTATAAAAACAAAAAAGAGTAGTTTTCTGCTATCCAAGACTTCCAAGGAGATGACCAGTTCTTGCTAATTTTCATCTGACATGAAAATAAATACGTAAACTTTCTTTATAATAATTACATAAGCTTTTTTGCTTCTTTCTTTTACTAGGAGCAATACCAATTCCTGTATGATGTCATTGCTAGCACTTACCCTGCCCAGAATGGACAAATAAAGAAAAGCAACAACCAAGAAGATAAAATCGAATTTGATAATGAATTAGACAATGCAAAACAGGGTGCTAATTGTGTTGGTTCAACTGGTGCCCTTGATAAGGCCAATGAAGGAAACAAAGAAGATGAAGGTACTAAAGTCACGAATGGCCCTGAAGAGCCAGAACATTCTGCCAATGGTCCTCCGAGTCCAGGTTTAACTCAAAGTGCATAGGAAAGACATATGCAGGACTCAAAACATTGTATTAAGTATTATTTCTATTTTTCAAAAAGTAGGAGGATAAAGTAGATATACAGTGGATTAATGAATGAAGTACTTTGGACAGATATTTGAGAAGTTTTTTTTTTTAATACTGAGGTAACATATTTAAGACAGTTTTGCTAAAACATTTGTACAGTTTTATTCATATTTTAAAATTTTACCTGTCAGTCATCAAAAAAATATCTTCTTTGTAGTCTTTGAATGTGTGTATGTGTGTGTGTGTGTGAGACAGAAACAGCAACAGAAATGGGAGAGAGGGTGCTTTTAAGTAAATTTAAATGCTTTTGAGAAATTTTGCCCTCTTATTTGAAGAAAAAACACATTTTATACTGAATATATTAACTTAGTTTAAATGACCTATTTTTTAAATCATGAATTGTGTGTGAGACCTAAGAAAAAAATGTGCATTTCTAGAATGACCTCAAGATGTCCTCCTTGTTCTACTCATATATTATCTTGTAGTTTACTATTTTATTTTTAGAAATAGACATAAAAGTAGTATGTGTGTGTGTGTAGTTACTACAAGAAAGTTAACTAAATTAACATTTGGAAATCTTACATTCCATATGTTAGCATTTAGTCCTTACCTTTCAAGCTCATTTAATCTAATTTAAAATTTTTAAGCAAGCTTATCTTGTTATATTCATATGGTGTTTATAATTTTGTAGCATGGACTATTCCCTGTATAATATGTGAAATTCATTGCTTGATACTTTTGACCAAGAATTATGTTTGTTGCAGCTGAATTTAAATAAACATCTTTAAACAAATGCCCTTTATATTAATATTCATGGGATACAAATAGAATTATGCAAACATATTTGTGTGAAATATTTAATTTGAAACCTGATCTAACTATTTTTATGGAATACAACACTGATATGAGAAATATAATATTGTACATGTATACTTTCCATTTTAAAATTCATGCTTAACTTTCACCCAAGTGCATTTACTTTGTTTTTTTTAAATCTATTTTATTTTATTATAATTCCAGTATAGTTAATATACAGTATTTACTAGTTTCAGGTGTACAATATATTGATTCAACAATTCTATTTATCACAACAGAAGTGCATTGACTTTGAATTTCTCAAATGCTTAGATTATAATAGCTGAATTATGGAAAAAGCCCGTGTCCATTGATTGATGAATGGATAAAGAACTTAAGGTATATATACACAATGGAATACTACTCAGCCATAAAAAGGAATGAAATCTTGCCATTTGCAATGACATGGTGGAGCTAGAGACTATTATACTAAGGGAAATAAGTCAGTCAGAGAAAGACAAATACCACATGTGTAAACAAAATAAATAAGCAAAGGCAAGAAAGAGAGGCAGGGATGCCTGGGTGGCTCAGTTGGTTGAGCAGCTGCCTTCAGCTCAGGTCATGATCCCAGCATCATGGGATCGAGTCCCACATCGGGCTCCTTGCCCCGCAGGGAACCTGCTTCTCCCTCTGACTCTGCCTGCCACTCTGTCTGCCTGTGCTCGCTCTTGCTTGCTCTCTTTCTGACAAATAAATAAATAAAATCTTAAAAAAAAAAAAGAAAGATAGGAAAACCAAGAAAAAGACTCTTTTTTTTTTTATTAACATATAAGGTATTAGTTTCTTTAGGAGTACAGGTCTGTGAATCATTAGTCTTACACAATTCACAGCACTCACCATAACACTTACCCTCCCCCGTGTCCATCACCCAGCTACCCTATCCCTCCCCCTACCCCCAGCAGCCTTCAGTTTGTTTTCTGAGATTAAGAGTCTCTTATGGTTTGTCTCCCACCCTGGTCCCATCTTGTTTCACTTTTCCCTCCCTTTCCCCCATTGACCCCCACATTGCCTCTCAAATTCCTCATATCAGAGAGAGCATATGATAATTGTCTTTCTCTGATTGACTTATTTCGCTTAGCATAATACCCTCTAGTTCCATCCACATCATTGCAAGTGGCAAGATTTCTTTTTTTTTCCACAGCTGCATAGTATTCCATTGTATAGGTATACCACATTTTCTTTATCCATTCATCTGTTGATGGACATCTAGGTTCTTTCCATAGATTGGCTATTGTGGACATTGCTGCTATAAACTTTTGGGTGCACATGTCCCTTTGGATCACTACATTTGTATCTTTAGGGCAAATACCCAGTAGTGTGATTGCTGGGTTGTAGGGTTGCTCTATTTTCAACTTTTTAAGGAAACTCTATACTGTTTTTCAGAGCAGTTGTTCCAGCTTGCAAAGAAACAGACTCTTTTTTTTTTAAAGATTTTACTTATTTATTAGACACAGAGAGAGATCGCAAGTAGGCAGAGAGGCAGGCAGAGAGAGAGGGAGAAGCAGGCCCCCTTTTGAGCAGAAAGCCCGATGCGGTGCTCCATCCCAGGACCTGAGATCCTGACCTGAGCCGAAGGCAGAGGCTTAATCCACTGAGCCACCCAAGCGCCCCAAGAAACAGACTCTTTTTTTTTATTTTAAAGATTTTATTTATTTTATTTGACAGATAGAGATCATAAGTAGGCAGAGAGGCAGGCAGAGAGAGAGAGAGGAGGAAGCAGGCTCCCTGCTGAGCAGAGAGCCTGAAGCAGCGCTTGATCCCAGGATTCTGGGATCATGACCTGAGCCGATGGCAGAGGCTTTAACCCACTGAGCCACCCAGGCACCCCACCAAGAAACAGACTCTTAACTATCGAGAACAAACTGTTGGTTACAAGAAGGGAAGTGGGTGGGGGATGGGTAAAATAAGTGATGGGCATTATGGAGTATGTTTGTTGTGATGAGCTCTGGGTGATGTAATGAAGTGAATCACTGTATTGTTTACCTGAAAGTAATATTACACTGTGTTAACTAACTGGAGTTTTAAATCAAAACTTAAAAAAAAAATTAGACTGCTTTTACCAGAAATTGACATTAATAATCATAATAAAATCTAATAATTATCTTCTCATATATAATATATTATATTATGTATTCCTATATGAATTATATAAGCACATATTAAAATACAGGCTTAATGCAATGAACCTTTGTAGAACAATGTCACAGATCTCAATTTTTTTAAAGGTTATTTTTTTTATTATTTGAGAGAGAGTGTGTGCATGCACAAGGAACTGGGGCAGAGAGAGAGAGAGAGAATCTTGAGCAGACTCCCAACTCAGTGCCCAGGCCAATATGGGGCTCTATCCCACAACCCTAAGATCATGACCTGAGCTAGAATCAAGAGTCGGATGCTTAACTGACTGCGACACCCAGATGCCTGTCACAAGTCTCAATTTTCTTTTAAAGATCCATAGTCTAAAAATTGTTTAGAATAATAAAAAATTGAAGAAAAATGGCATTTTTCAAAAACTAATGAACACTCTTTTTGGTGAATTCTGCATGAGGTTATTGCATTAGTCACACATTGCATTTAGGCTAACTTGGTTTTCTAAATCTTCACTCTCTGACTGATTTTAAGTGTCTTAACTATGTATCATCAATTGCTTTCCATTCAATTCAATTTATCTTGTGTTCATCTTTCTAATTCTTTTATTAGAAATGTAAAATTAGCAATTAATTATTACTTTTTTGGATAGTACCTTGTTAACATATGAAAAGAAGTGAATTTTAAAATGAAACATTAGTTTCTAATTTATACTGAGTTTACATACTATCTCCTTACTTATTAATGAGAAAAGGGGGTCTAGAATCATCCAGTATGGGTACCATGAAGAAAGAAAACTTGCTTTCACTTCTCTCATTAGTCACTCAAACTTTCATTTTATTATGTTTTTAGTCAATCAAACTTTTAATGCCTTGATTTCTCCAACTAACATGCAATCAGTTGCCATTTACTAGGTAATGTTAAGATGTACAGTTTTTGTCAATCTAACCCTACACCTAAAGGAGCTGGAGAAAGAACAAGAAAGAAACCCTAAGCCCAGCAGGAGAAGAGAAATCATAAAGATCAGAGCAGAAATCAATGAAATAGAAACCAAAAAAACAATAGAACAAATCAATGAAACTAGGAGCTGGTTCTTTGAAAGAATTAATAAAATTGATAAACCCCTGGCCTGACTTATCAAAAAGAAAAGAGAAAGGACCCAAATAAATAAAATCATGAATGAAAGAGGAGAGATCATAACTAACACCAAAGAAATACAAACTATTATAAGAACATACTATGAGCAACTCTACGCCAATAAATTTGACAATCTGGAAGAAATGGATGCATTCCTAGAAACATATAAACTACCACAACTGAACCAGGAAGAAATAGAAAGCCTGAACAGACCCATAACCAGTAAGGAGATTGAAACAGTCATTAAAAATCTCCAAACAAACAAAAGCCCAGGGCCAGACGGCTTCCCGGGGGATTTCTACCAAACATTTAAAGAAGAACTAATTCCTATTCTCCTGAAACTGTTCCAAAAAATAGAAATGGAAGGAAAACTTCCAAACTCATTTTATGAGGCCAGCATCACTTTGATCCCAAAACCAGACAAGGATCCCACCAAAAAAGAGAGCTATAGACCAATATCCTTGATGAACACAGATGCAAAAATACTCAACAAAATACTAGCCAATAGGATTCAACAGTACTTTAAAAGGATTATTCACCACGACCAAGTGGGATTTATTCCAGGGCTGCAAGGTTGGTTCAACATCCGCAAATCAGTCAATGTGATACAACACATCAATAAAAGAAAGAACAAGAACCATACGATACTCTCAATAGATGCTGAAAAAGCATTTGACAAAGTACAGCATCCTTTCCTGATCAAAACTCTTCAAAGTGTAGGGATAGAGGGCACATACCTCAATATCACCAAAGCCATCTATGATAAACCCACTGCAAATATCATTCTCAATGGAGAAAAACTGAAAGCTTTTCCACTAAGGTCAGGAACATGGCAGGGATGTCCATTATCACCACTGCTATTCAACATAGTACTAGAGGTCCTAGCCTCAGCAATCAGACAACAAAAGGAAATTAAAGGCATCCAAATCAGCAAAGAAGAAGTCAAATTATCACTCTTCGCAGATGATATGATACTATATGTGGAAAACCCAAAAGACTCCACTCCAAAACTGCTAGAACTTATACAGGAATTCAGTAAAGTGTCAGGATATAAAATCAATGCACAAAAATCAGTTGCATTTCTCTACACCAACAGCAAGACAGAAGAAAAAGAAATTAAGGAGTCAATCCCATTTACAATTGCACCCAAAACCATATGATACCTAGGAATAAACCTAAGCAAAGAGGCACAGAATCTATACTCAGAAAACTATAAAGTACTCATGAAAGAAATTGAGGAAGACACAAAGAAATGGAAAAATGTTCCATGCTCCTGGATTAGAAGAATAAATATTGTGAAAATGTCTATGCTACCTAAAGCAATCTACACATTTAATGCAATTCCTACCAAAGTACCATCCATCTTTTTCAAAGAAATGGAACAAATAATTCTAAAATTTATATGGAACCAGAAAAGACCTCGAATAGCCAAAGGGATATTGAAAAAGAAAGTCAACATTGGTGGCATCACAATTCCGGACTTCAAGCTCTATTACAAAGCTGTCATCATCAAGTCAGCATGGTACTGGCACAAAAACAGACACATAGATCAATGGAACAGAATAGAGAGCCCAGAAATAGACTCTCAACTCTACAGTCAACTAATCTTCGACAAAGCAGGAAAGAATGTCCAATGGAAAAAAAACAGCCTCTTCAATAAATGGTGCTGGGAAAATTGGACCGCCACATGCAGAAAAATGAAATTGGACCATTTCCTTATACCACACACAAAAATAGACTCAAAATGGATAAAGAACCTCAATGTGCGAAAGGAATCCATCAAAATCCTTGAGGAGAACACAGGCAGCAACCTCTTCGACCTCAGCCGCAGCAACATCTTCCTAGGAACAACGCCAAAGGCAAGGGAAGCAAGGGCAAAAATGAACTATTGGGATTTCATCAAGATCAAAAGCTTTTGCACAGCAAAGGAAACAGTTAACAAAATCAAAAGACAACTGACAGAATGGGAGAAGATATTTGCAAACGACATATCAGATAAAGGACTAGTGTCCAGAATCTATAAAGAACTTAGCAAACTCAACACCCAAAGAACAAATAATCCAATCAAGAAATGGGCAGAGGACATGAACAGACATTTCTGCAAAGAAGACATCCAGATGGCCAACAGACACATGAAAAAGTGCTGCATATCACTCAGCATCAGGGAAATACAAATCAAAACCACAATGAGATATCACCTCACACCAGTCAGAATGGCTAAAATCAACAAGTCAGGAAATGACAGATGCTGGCGAGGATGCGGAGAAAGGGGAACCCTCCTACACTGTTGGTGGGAATGCAAGCTGGTGCAGCCACTCTGGAAAACAGCATGGAGGTTCCTCAAAATGTTGAAAATAGAACTGCCCTATGACCCAGCAATTGCACTATTGGGTATTTACCCTAAAGATACAAACGTAGTGATCCAAAGGGACACGTGCACCCGAATTTGTAGAGCAGCAATGTCCACAATAGCCAAACTATGGAAAGAACCTAGATGTCCATCAACAGATGAATGGATCACGAAGATGTGGTATATATACACAATGGAATACTATGCAGCCATCAAAAGAAATGAAATCTTGCCATTTGCGACAACATGGATGGAACTAGAGCGTATCATGCTTAGCGAAATAAGTCAAGCAGAGAAAGACAACTATCATATGATCTCCCTGATATGAGGAAGTGGTGATGCAACATGGGGGCTTAAGTGGGTAGGAGAAGAATAAATGAAACAAGATGGGATTGGGAGGGAGACAAACCATAAGTGACTCTTAATCTCACAAAACAAACTGAGGGTTGCTGGGGGGAGGGGGTTTGGGAGAAGGGGGTGGGATTATGGACATTGGGGAGGGTATGTGCTTTGGTGAGTGCTGTGAAGTGTGTAAACCTGGTGATTCACAGACCTGTACCCCTGGGGATAAAAATATATGTTTATAAAAATAAAAAATTAAAAAAAAAAAGATGTACAGTTTTTGTATGTCGCATACTAGTGTTACAGGAGCCCGTTTTATTTGTGAGCTTCTTCAAAATACGAACAGCAGGAGTTTTGAATTTTAAATAGTCTACAAGTGCAGTGTCCCTCTGAGGTTTTAGGGGCAAGTGACATCTTCCAAATGGGGCTGTTGTGTGTTTTTGATGTGTATTTTCCACTTGAGTCTACCCTTTTGAGAAGACACAAAATAAATACTTACAAAATAGAGCCATGGCAATTTCTGTTATTTTAAGAAGCAAGTTGGAAACTTTATTTTTTCTTTTTTAACTGAGAAGTTGTAAATGAAGAACTAGAAGAGGGAGGTCAGAAGGACCTTTACTCTTCAATCAGAAGTTGGAACCCATTGCATTAGAACATGGAATTATATGTATATGATTTTTATTTTTAAAAGAAAATCATATGTGAATGATAGACCCATGACTATAGATTGCATTCCTAGAGAATCTATCATGAGATATAAAAGATTCGTTTTCTAAAGTTTGGCATTGCCATTAGTAATTCCAAGGCCTAGTTAGAGAAATTAAACAAAAATTTCCAATTTAATAAAGGCTGGCCCATTCTAGGGTTAAGGCTCTGGATATCATTGTACATTTATTGGGCAAAAAAGAGACTATGTTTCTTTTAAAGTTTATTTTATTTCTGGTACCAGGATTCATTGGAAATAAAAGATACATTTACTGTTCTTAAAATTCAGCTCCCAAGCCATTTATTTTTATAACAAATAAATATTTGCAGAAAACAGACATATATTGTAATAGTCCCTTGAAATTATAAAGCCGTGTTTTATAGTGATGAGCTGAATGTCTTTGCAATGATAGTTTAGAAAATAAGCTTTTAATCAAAACTCTCATACATGTACAGTGAAACTTTCACGTCTATGCTTGCTTGCTCTCTTCCCCCTAAAACACCGAATACAAAGTTTGTTTCTTTTAACCAACTGGGACTGATCTTAATTTTTAATTTACACCAGAGATTTGTTTTAAAATGTTCTCCTTGCAGTATATTAGGTCAAATTAAATGTGTGGTAATTGCTCCTGCTTAACTTTAACATGTTTCTTGACATAAAGACTTTCAAATGTACAACTTCAAAGGAAAAGAATATTTGTTCAAATGAGTAGAATAGGCTATGCTTTCGTTCTCCTATACAAACTTTACAACTGGAACAAGCTGAGGGTTCTTCAAAGAGACACATTCAGAATTGAGCTTTTTCATTTCCTATTTCAGGTGAAAAGATTCGTATTGTTAAGGGTCTATTTTCCGTAATCATTCTTTTGAAAGCCTCCTTACATGTCTCTTTACATTTTCTTGGCACTTTTTTTGTTGTTGTTGTTCACTACTGATGCAGTGAAAGGGTGTGCAGGCTGTGTCATTACTTCTAAATTTAACAATGAATCTTGGAACACTGAAAAAAAATAAAATTACAATCTTTTTTTAAAAAAGCAATAATTATTGTAATAGCTAATGTTTATTGAGGCATAATACATGCTTGCTATTTTATTAATTCTTACCTATGTTTGTTTATCAAGACTGATTCTATGCCGCACAGACTCTTAGTATCTCCACTTTGTAGTGGAACTGAGGCTTAGTAAAGTTTGGTAGCCAGCCTGTTGTACTACATCTAGTAAATGGCAGAGTCAAGATTTGAACCAGCCCTTGCTGGCACCGTAGGCTGCGTTCATAAACTTGCTCTTTTGGCTCTGAGTATCAATGTTGTTCATGTGTTTGGAAAAATTAGTGGAGAAAATAATGAATTTATTTTATGTCTTTTCTCTATCCATGATTAAAACAAAAACAAAACCACGTGTTACACACTCTCAACAGCACTGTACAACAGAATAAGCTTAGCTGAATTCACAACATTGAAGTTATTGTACAAAATAAACACACTCTTAAACATCCATGGGAAAGGATTATTCTCATAATACATATGAACAAAGATCACTTCATCACTAAAGTGAGTGCCAGGAAATAAAGCCTAACAATAAATCACAAATGTCACTGTTCCATTGTCTCTCAATTTGGTAATCAGAACAAGTTCTTACCGTTTGGATCACATTTCAGTATGTTTGTCAGAGAACCCATCAATCAGTATTTGAAACAAGTTATCAGGGCACCATAAAATGCAAACCACATTTATGGTAAGTATGACTCATTCACTCTGGTGAGTCCAAGGGAGCTTGGTTTTTTTTTTTTTTTTTTTTTTTTTTTTTTTTTGACCTAGCTGTCCCCAAACTTAGGAGACCATGTAACTGGAAATGGACATCCTATGTAAAGTCACACATGCATTTCCCTAGAAAAACCAGTGCTTTTTTGATTCATATGCACCTTCTCAGCATAGTAAAAGTGGGACCTCTCGTACACATAGTTAATTTTCCTAGAAAGGAGAGCTTACAGGGTCCATTAATATCACTCACATATAGTAGACAATCCAGATCTTCAGGGGCTGATGAACTATCAAAGGAGAAAAGTATTGTCTTGAATTTTTATGCTTGCATAATCTTTTTTCAGGCTGGGAAGTGGGGAAAAGATGCGGCACTAGAAAGGGAAATAATCTGCCTGTTATTAATACATGGAATGAAAAGTAGGGTCGTACCAGGACACGCACAGAATCTGCCCCCTCCCACACTAGCTGACACAGACTCAAAGCAGGGATTTCTTTGCAGTATACATAGGGAACTGTGTACTGAGAATTTTTACCACTAATCAATAATTCAGATTTTTCATTAACCCAGACTCTATTATCCCTCATGAATTACATTTCATGGCTTTTGTTATGTGTTATAAGTCATAAAGCAGAAAGGGGAGAAATGAATTATTATATTTATAAGAAATTCACATGTAATAAATCCCTTTATAAAGGAGTTTCCATGTATATTTAATTACTTGCTTCCATTGCATCGACAGCTTAACCTAAAGACAGGGTTGGTAAACAAAGGATATGCAGAGAATTTAATACCATAAATTTGGATTTTTTTCATAATTAATGGAAATTTTAAAAAGTAAATTTAATGGTCATCTATTATCTGTTTTGAGTTACTTTAAATTGCCTTGGCCACGAATCACAGGGGTGGCTTCATCAGGGGGGCATCTGACTCTTGATTCTGGCTCTGGTCATAATCTCAGGGTCGTGGGATTGAGCCCCACATCAGGCTCCATGTTCAGTGGAGAGTCCGCTTGAGATTCTCTTCCTTTCCCTCTGTCCTTCCCCACCTCGCTCGCTCTCTCTCAAATAAATCTTTTTCAAAAAGTTAAAAAATAAGTTGCTTTGGCCAGTAAATCTTGGGATGGACCATCATAAAGAATAGCAAACAGTTGTTAGCTATTTAAAGTTAAACACCCTGTGGAACATTTTAACAATTATTATTTTGACATCATCTTTTAAGAGCATGCTTTCCTTCTTCCACACACTATTCTTTTCCCATAGAGATACATGCTGATTAGGTGACAAGTCTTTAATAAACCATGAGATCTTTGTCCTAGAAGCTGTCCCTTGACTTGGATCCCCATAATATCTTTGAATATCCAGTCATTCTAAATAACTCTGCATCCCTATTGAAGGACACCATAAAGGATCACACTTGGTTCAACATACAAGAAGCACTTTTTCAAACAGCTTAGGGTTATGTTAATTATGTGAGCAAATATATATCAGTGATATAAATGCAGAGAACTTGGGTCTGGATTTTTCAGTGTGTGTGTGCAAGTATGTGGGTTTCCCTTAAGATGGCCTAATGTTTCTCATCTGGGATCATAGTCCTTTTTAGTTTTATGAAATGACTTCTTAAATGAAACAAGTTATTTTTGCAAATAAAACATGATTTGGCAGTTTTCTTTTTGTTTAAAGTAGCATTAAATCATGGAAGTCAAATTTCTTTTTGATGAGAATCAGTAGGAAATGAGCTCTATTTGTTCTTTCAAGAGGTAGCAAAATATTTGTTCACAATTTAAATGCAGGAAGTTAGTAAAAGGTCAAAATTAGTCAACTCAATGGTAAGTTTAGTCGAATTACTAAAACCCACTGAATTTCAACAGATATTTTTTTTTTTTTTTAGTATGTTTCAATTCAATGCCCTGTAGTTATTCAGGGAATGTGTGAATTTTAGAAACAATACCAACCCTACATTTACACAACGTTAAAGAGAGAGACTAATTTTATGTAACATTGCAAGATGATAGGCTATTCATTATCTAACGTAGTTCCATGGGGATTTACATATAAGATATTTCTCTGGGACTATCATCTGAGCTTTATGTTTGGTGATTTTGTGTAGCTTCTGAAGTTATTACAAGTGCAAGACATGTTTTGGTATTAAGTTTCACCAAAAAAAAGGAAGAAGAACTGGGTATGGTCTGGGATTTCTCGGTACTCCATGGATAACACTAATCCTTCTTCCCACCCTGATTCTTGTTTTCTTTCTGTACCCTGACTTCAAACATTTATGCAACAGTATCATCAGGTCCTTGCATTACCTTGGCCCACAAATACTTCTTTCCAACTGACAATTAAGTGTGCATTCAACTGATTTCTCCCATCTGTTCCCATTTCCAGTTCCACAGCTTCTCTGCTTGGGACTATTATTATTTAAGACGACAACAACAACAACAAACACTTAAATTACCTATTGGTATCATTAAATATGGATGGTTCCAAACTCGATTCAGGACTACAATGTGATGCATGGAATATTTTCTGCTATAAACTGATCTGTTTCACTGTCTTCCTTGGTGTTCTTCCAAGCTTGAACCAACCCCAAGTCTCCTACTTTCATCAAATGTCATTGTTTTCCTAAAGAAGGAGGAGGAGAAGGGGAAGAAAAAGAGGAAGAGGAGGAAGCGGAGGAGGAAGCAGCTGCCACTCACCTGAATTTCTTCTTATTCACTTAAAAATATATATTCCCATTCTTACCATACTCACTTTTTCTTTCCTTTATCAGAGGAAGTTTTCCTGTACTTTATCAGGCCAAATTCATTATTCATGAGCCTGTATGTTTTTTTAGAATAAGCATTGTTTTATAAAGCTGATATATTCTTACATAAAAACTAGCAATCAGAAAAGAACCAATAAAAAGTAAAAAAAAAAAAAAAAATTCCAAGTCCAACTGAAAATTAGTCAAGAGAGTTCACAAAACATGTACTACAAAAATCCCTAAACATAAGAAGAGATACTCAAACTCACTCATGGAAGAAAGATGCAAATTAAAACAACATTGAAATAGTTCATAATGATAAATATTCAAAAGCTGTTCTCAGGGCTGTGCAGAAATAAGGACCAGTACGGAGGAACAGCCCTACAATGGGCAATGTGGCCACAGCTGCAAATTTACAGACGAATTTATGCTTTTAGCCTAGAAACACCACACCTCTTAATTAACCATCCAGAAATATCTGTAAAGTTACAAAATGTTACATATACAAATTATTATATCTTTCTTGTAAACTGGAAATTATTAGAAACAACCCAAGTGTCCATCTATAGACAGCTGGATAAATAACCTAAGGTACTACCATTCAAGGAAATTTGTATTTACCTAGAGGGGCTAGTGAGGAAGGGTGACATGACTAGGAGCTTGTATATCTTAGCATACTGTTTTGGATTTTAACTGAGTCTTACCTATTTGGAAAACAATGCATTTTAACTTAAAAATTCCCGAACAGACTTTAGATATAAATATCATGACAATTTGGTGAATATTGTTGTAGTCATTTCTCCATATATACATAGAAGTTAGGAATGAAGGAAGAAATGAGGCAAAGAGGGAGGGAAGAAGGTCTAAATAAGAATTTTTTTAGATTAGGAAAAATGTAGAAAAATTTAGAATAACAAAAATTTGACAACAGAGATTTTCTTTTTATTTTTATAAAAGGGATTATGTTTAATTCAATTGAACTTATTCAAAGAGGGACTTGAATGAGTTGAAATAAATTTTGACCCATACTTAAATTTTCTTTTTCAGGGAAGCCACTTGTTTTAGGTGGCTCAGTTGGTTAAGTGTCTGCCTTGGGCTCAGGTCAAGATCCCAGGGTCCCAGGATGGAGTCCCACATAGAGCTCTTTGCTCAGTAGGGAACATGCTTCTGCCTCTTCCAGTCCCTCCCCCTGCTTTTTTTCTCTCTCCCTCTAACAATAAAAATACAAAATTTTTTTTTAAACACACACACACACACACACACACACACACACACGTACACACACACATACACAAATGTCCTAAAATTGGATTATGATGATAACTGCACAGCATGTAAGTTTAATAAAACACAGGTATGTGTAAACTTAAAGAAAAAACAGATCTTTTTTATTAAATTTAAATGACTTGACATTGAACTTAAGGCAAAGTTCATAAAAATTTCTGTTTTAACTTCCCTAGCTGTTATTTAACTCTCTGCTATTAGAGGTAAAAAATCTTCATGTCCACATTTCCTCCAACATTGACTTTCTGCCTCTTGATACTTCTCTTATTTATATTGCTAATTTCACAACACAAGTTGACTGGTAGTGAATTCGACCTCTATTTTAACTGAGCCGGAGTCTAGAATCCTCACTAGGGCTTCTAAATTTCTGAATGTCTTCTTTGGACTCATCTCTAATTAGCTTGATTTCATTGTAAAATGAGTCTTATCAGATATTCTTTATGATGCTGTTTTCCTCTGATCTGGTAGAGTTGTCTTTACACTGGAAGGAGAGTATGCAGGAGGTATAAAACACAGGAGTCACATTTTTGATTCCGAAGAATTTTATAGAATGTGTTTCACTGAGTTCTGTCTTTGATGCAGTGGAATGTTGGCGCCAACCCAAACGTTTCTTCTTTTAAGCAATAACTTGTGTTTTCTTTCTGGATAATTTCATGATTCCTTCTTGATCTTTGAAATTCAGAACATCATTCTGCCAAATCTTAGTCTTGATCTATCGTATGCGGTCTTCCTGGGGCACAGTGATTACTTTCAGTCCTTAGGTACAGATTTTAATGTTTTCATTTTTTTTTTCAATTAATGAATCTTTGAATTTTTGTCCATGTTGTCGGTTTCCTTCAGGGAATCTTGTTCAACTTTCCACATCTATAGGATTCTTCCAGATTCTGAAAGGCGCTTCCCTTGTTCTCCAGCATTGTCTTTTGCTTTTGAGAATAAATTCCTCAAGCCCCTTCACTCCTGATTCCTGGTTTCTGACCTGTTTTTGTTTTTGTTTTTATTCCAAAATCTTGGGGATCTATTCTTTGCCATCAATTAAATTTTCACAAGGTGACAAGATGTGGGCAGGTTTTGTTTATTTATGTTTGATTTCATTGTTTTACTCTCTTGGCAGACTCATTTATATGAAAACGAATGTTGTTGAGTTTGGATAAATTTCCCTCAATTATTTCCTTCCCTGTTCCCTTCCCATTCTTTAACTCTTAGTCTTTCTCTCCTCTCCCCTCCCTCCATCTTGTCATTTTTTTGTTTTGTATATTTGTTGGGGGTAGGTGAGGGTTGCCTTTTTTTTTTTTAATTGAATCTCCAAATCCCCTTTCTTACACTTACTTTGCTATTTTTCTAATCTTGGTGTCTTTTTAGTATCTCTCTGAGAGTCTTCAACTTTATTTTTCTAGCTAATATTGATATATTCCCTCTAAAATATAATTTTATTTATAAGAATTCTTATTTAATTTTTGAGTTTATTCATTTATTTCAGAGAGACAGAGACAGCACACAAGCAATGGCGAGGAGACAGAGGGAGAAGCAGACTCTCTACTGAGCAGGAAGGCAGACATAGGGGCTCCATCCCAGGACCCTGAGATCATGACCTGAGCTGAAGGCAGAGGTTTAACCAACTGAGCCACCCAGGAACCCTAAGAATTCTTATTTACTGATTTATTTATTTATCTTCAAAAATCTTCATTTTTAATGTTGATTAAACATTAAGTATCACGTTGATACTTTATGATGAGACTAGTTCTCTGGGCATATTAATTATAATTTTTATCCTATCCCAGATATTATCTTTGTTTTCATCTATGTTATCTTTGCTTCACTCCAGACTTTT
Source organism: Mustela nivalis (assembly GCF_964662115.1). NCBI lineage: Eukaryota > Metazoa > Chordata > Mammalia > Carnivora > Mustelidae > Mustela > Mustela nivalis. The sequence continues at coordinate 39,069,110 of NC_139035.1, forward strand.
CTCCTTTTCTGATGTGATAACTTAAGTACTCACCACTGATGGCTAAATATTTATGTTAAGACACATTACAAATATCACTAAACTTTTAAATATCTCCTTATTACCTTGACCAGAGTTTATTGCTCCCTTCATCTGATTCGCACACCACAGTGATTATAACTCTACCCTAGTACAGATCACGTTCCACTGTAACATTTGTATAAGTGTCTCTCTCTGGGAACATAGCTTCCCAAAATCAGGAACTATATCTTAACCCACCTGTGTATCCTTTCTGCAGCAACTTGCAGTAGCAAGATTATTGGACTGGTGGGTAGGCATGTTTTAAAGGCTATAAGTTATCATCTATTTCCGTCATGGCGTTCCTTTTTTTTTTTAAAGTATAAATTTATGTCAACCTCAATTGAAATATTTACTATAGATGATCCTCAAATGGATACCATGTTTTTTCAGTCAAGTACCCCACACTTTAGTTCTGTGTTTTAGAGCAAGGGTTGTGCTCTTCTCCTCCTGCTTCTAGAGTTCTTAACTGCTTTCATTCTCCCCCACCACTGATCATTTCCAACACCCCCTCTAGCCCCTGGGCCTTTGCCTCATCATGGTTTATCTTCACAGAGCTCAAGCCTCAGGGTGCTTGTCCATGTATTTCAAGTACCTATCACATGGTAGACTCCAGGGACTTTTTAATGAAAGGGTTATTAGGTGGAAGGAAGCAAGTTTGTGGGGGACTCTGTGGTCTGCCACAAACCCCATCCAGAAAGCAGAGCTTAACTGCTCAGGAGACACTGTGGCCTGCAGCCTCGGGCCATCTTCCTGCCTTCACACAGGAAGCTGATGGATCAGTGAGGAACTCAGAGAGGAACTTAATGGGAGTAACTTAATGATGCTAAATACACTTAGAATTGCTGATCTGCAGCCTCTTTCTGTTAGGACTTTTTGCCCTGGGGGAAAGCTTTTGGGTTTTAGGTCCTTTCTTCCCAGTGTTCTTACCTCACAAATAATTCCACATTTTACTTACAAATTTTAAGATAAGAAATGGGAATTGCTTGGAAACAGCTACTAAAATGCAATGCCTCAGATGTTCCAATGGCGTTTCCCATGTGCAAAATTAAATATGTGATTAATTTCCAGATAATGTAATGTTGTATGAATTTTACAGGATCTCGGTGAAGTGGTATTACTACTGACCAGGCTTTTAAAACATTAGTGATTCTTTCATAAGTATTTTTAATAAAACGGGCACTTATAAGTTGATATATATATCCTTCTTATAGAAATAATCTTCAAAATAAATGAATTTCACGAAGGGAAAGTATAATTTCTTTGTAGTATTAAAAAAATAAGGCTTTAAAATTTTATTTATTTATTTGTTTGTTTATTTATTAAAGACTTTACTTATTTATTTGACAGAGATCACAAGTAGGCAGAGAGGCAGAGAGAGAGGAGGAAGCAGGCTCCCCGCTGAGCAGAAAGCCCTGTAGGGCTCCATCCCAGGACCCTGAGACCATGACCCAAGCCGAAGGCAGAGGCCTTAACCCACTGAGCCACCCAGGAACCCCTAAAAAAAATTTTTTTTTTTATTGTAAAAACTCTTCAGTTTGGGCCACAGCCAGCCCATGAGATAGTGCTACATATTCCACTCCAGTTACAGTGTAATAGTCATTTTTCAATTATTCAAATTGTCATATTTCACCAGTAATTCTTAACACAAATTTGTTAACTCAGAAATAAGCTGCTATTTAATGCTTTAAAAATCATACCAAATCTTTAAAGAAAATGTAAAGATCACCGAAGAGGTAGGGCTGCAGATTCATAATAATTGGAACGAGGAGATTCTGGGCTTTACTGATACACTTGCTTAATCAAAATTTTCTTCAAAAACTATAAAAACATCCTAGAAGAAGATTCGAAATTCTTAGGCTTAAACAGTTCTGACCCCAATAATTTGTAATCTAAAATGTCAGAGGAAATGTCTCTGAATCCTCCCTGGAAAGTAAATCTTTTCTATGTTGGCAGCCCCATCCTTATCTCGGTCATTTTGGTTATTCTATCCCTTGCTTTATGAAAAATAGAAAACTTTTTTTTTTAAAGCTTATGAACTTCACACATAACATAAATGATTTTAGTGGGATTTGCAGGCTATGATAAGAAAACCAGACAAAAAAATCATACAATTATTTTAAACTTTTTTATTAGGTTAAATGCAATGTTCTTTTACTAGTAGAACAAAATATAAATATTCAGTGTTTAAATCTGGACTTTCTAAAACTTTTTCCTTGTGTAAACAAACTACCATCAACTTATTTTTAAACTCCAACTTCTTCTTTTTTTGACTAAGACCAAATCATTAGTTTAAAAAAATTTTTTTTAAATCAATTCTATCGAAATAGCTAACTCTCTGAGAAAAAGAAAAAAAAAGTCTGTGAAAACTGGACTTTTAGCCAGATACTTCTTCATCTAAAATACATATTTTCTTTCTGAATGCATGCTCAATAAAAACAAATCTGAAAAAATATATGTTTATTTTACTGACCAATGCTCATATTTTAACATTAAGTAACAGAACAATAAATTCTACAAGACCAATTTGCATTTTTTCTGCTATAATTTTCTTAAGCTGAAGTGTTTTTACATGTATTTGAATGCTTTCCATTACCTTATTGTAGAATGACCACCAGGTTGTGCTAAAACCTTTGCAATGGTTTTATTCAGAAGGAGGCGGGAGGGGGTGCTTCTAAATGCTACAACTTATATGTGTGTTAGGTCTGAAAACTATATTGTACATTCAGACATGTTTGCATTCCATGTGCATGCTGGTATTTTATAACATCAAGCTCAATCCCACTTACTTAAGAATGGTACTACTAAGATAAACCAATCATATTCTTTCTGCAGAAAATTATTTTTCTCTAGACCATATTCCATACAATCATTCTAAAGGGGGCCAGGTATGAGATCTCCATTTACCCATTATAGAAATCCACTTCTATCTCACTGTTCTGAGAGCAGGAACCACTGGGAAGAGAGTACCTTTCAGGATCAGAGCTTCCATGGGTAGACCTCATCTCTCTCTCTCTAATCTTTATAAGCGTATTCCTGTATCTGTCCCATATATTATCTCCTTTCTATCAAAAAAACATATAAGGAGCTCCAGGCTGACTCATATTTTGCTTTGCCCCAAATCAGAACAATGTTACAAAAACCTGCATATCTAACAAGGTATAGAAATACACCCATTGAAGCCAATTTATACTGTATATTTTGGGATACTTGGAAGACTCACCCAAGGACTGTTTCTGCCAAGACAATTAGACATTTATCAGATGGTGGATTGAGTCTGTGTAAATTTAGGTACTTCAACATCCTCTTTGGATACCTTTTGAAATGAAAGAATTGAAGAGAACGAAATAAAATATGGTGGTAATTTAGATATAGGTTTTGAAAAGATAATTTAGGAGTATAGTTTTTAGGGAAAATATGTGTGTATAAGCCTGTGTGTTTTATTATAAAAATTTTGAAACTGTTATGATAACCCTTAGTATCAGTATTTCCGTATTAGAAATCATTTCCGCCTTCATGCTTATTGTCATCTTGTGTTCGTACATTCCTTTCCTTAAGTTCCAAACTTATCTCTGCGGGGCTGATCATCTTTAGAGGTCATGCCTCTAAAAACGCTGGCTTCAAGGCCTTCCCAGAACTGCTTGAAAGCTGGAGTGTACAATCTCAGATATCTTCAAAGGTTAGAAACATTTTTTTTTTTTGGAAAAAAAATGAATGAAAAAGGTTTATAAAATATTAAGTGGTGGCAGCTTCAAAACCAGAAAAAATGCATGTCCTACCCACAAAAGCACTCCAATTCAATTATTTTGAAAACGTGGCTCTGGCCTTGACAAAACACACCGGCAGCCTGAACATTTCCCATCTCTACACTGCATTTTACAAATGCTTTTTCCATTGTATGAAACTGTGGCTGTCGGTCCACTGGGCTGCTCTTCTTTTCATCTGTCTCTGAACATTTGTACACGGTACGTTCCACACGCTGAAAAAGAACGGGAACAAGAAGAGGGAAAAGAAGAGCCAAAGAAGAGTGTCTCCATCTCCATCCAAAGAACTGTGACTCCTTTTGCTGTACTTTGAACTTGAAAAACCTCTTTAATCCGTGCTGGGCTTGGTTTCTCTCTACAACAGTTTTCAGGGCTTTTATTTAACTTTGATATTTGTTTCTTCCTCTTCTAACATGTGGATATTTGCCTCTGAGGATAATTATCTCAGGAGATCTCAAACCTTCCCCTAAGGCAAAACTTCCCAAACAGGTGGGTGGGACACGTTCATGTTCCTGTACCTTGACATTGATCTTCAGTATCCTCATAGGCTTCTGAAGCCACAAGAATCTTCAGGCTGGTCATCTGCGGGGATAAGAATCTGCGTGTAAAAACTCTGACTTCTTCGATTTGCTGTTTACTCCAGTGTGCCTTTTAAGTACTTTTATTTGCTCTCTGCTCATGGGGTGGTCACGTTTGGGAAGCGGTACCTTATGAGGGACTGTCATCAGTTATCACTTGGGTCAAGGGATTGTGGTCTGCAGAGTATCTTAGGATCAATCCATGTGTCCTTAAGAACTGTATTGATTTGGGTCTCGCTATTGCGTATATGTGCCTCTGATTGATAGATCCTAATGATCCAGACTTTGTGTTTGAGGGTCTATGGTCTCTCCCATCCGCGCTGAGGACTATTTGTACCTACTGCCCTCAGGCCTGGGGAGGAAAGAGACTTTCATCCTGAGGTGTGGAGTATGCCCTGGGGAGAGAGACCCTTTCCTTTAAGGTGTTTTTCCTATTTCCCCAATATTCTCCCCTTTTCCACCCCTTCCTGCCAAAAGGAAAATGACCTTGCCTTTTCTACAAATGCATTTTCTCTGAGCAGCTGCTGTCTCAGGAGAAGGATATTCGTTTTATCAGTTCTAAGTACTGTAAGTTTTCCTTAATGCACTATTCATGACTGGCACTTTAAACCAGCTGATTTCACAGCTTGGATTTTAGACCTTTCACTACTTTTGTATTTATAACTTCCCCACTCTTTATTTTACGGTTTTATTTGCCCTTCTGACCCCTTGCCTGTTCTATACTCAAGGAGTTGTCCACTGCTTTACTCTTTACTCTCACTATTTAGATATCCAAGTATCTAATTCTTTTTCTTTTAAAGACTTTTATTTATTTATTAGACAGAGATCAGAAGTAGGCAGAAAGGCAGGCAGAGAGAGAGGGGGGAAGCAGGCTCCTGGATGAGCAGAGAGCCTGACGCGGGCTCGATCTCCAGATCCTGGGATCATAACCTGAACCGAAGGCAGAGGCTTAACCCACTGAGCCACCCAAGTGCCCCCAAGTATCTAATTCTTTTGTGCTTGGTTCTTGAAAATTTTAACTCTTGCCTTGTTTTTCTTGGAGCATCTCCTTTTAGTCTCTCAAACCCTTCCATACTGAATGGTCTCTGACTACTTTCTGGGTTTCCAGAAAGTCTAAGCATCTATCTTGAACTCTACCCACGTTGCTCTAAAAATGATTCCTGGAGCATTTAGATAAACGAGTGTAGAGGAAATCTGCTCTCTCTTCCATGTGAATGTTCTTCTGAGAAAATAAATTTTGCTTAAAGGTAAAATGTCAGATCTTGTTTTCTTCTGTTTCCTTCCCAGCTCTCCCTCATTTTCAGTTTTAGGAATCAGGACTCGCTTGGCTCCTGCTCACCCTCCTTTCCTAATGGGGAGTTCTGGAGACCAGAGGGGAGCTTCTGCCTCCAGCTTCCTTTGCTTAGTTAGAGTCATTTATATTCATGCACCTTGGGGTAGGGAAATTAGTCAGGTAGCATGAAGTTCATTAAGTCATGTAAAACATAAGGGAATTTGACTTTATTATGTATATATATATATACATATTTTAAAAGAGGGTAACTGTTCACATTGTTTCCGAAAGCTTTGTGTTGAAACAATAGACTTTTTTTTTTTTTTAGTGGAGGCAAAGCATCTTAAGTGTTTAATTATACTTTTTAACTGTATTGATTTTTTTTCCTTTAATGTGTTCAAATCTTCATTTCTATCTATATTACAGCTGTATACAGCCATTGATTCTAGAGAAATTGCTTGACTTTACCTCTCACCTTTGGCTAAAAATATAAATAAATAAAGAGTTACTTAACTCTTTACATAGATTTTTCTTTTAGCCTAAGTAAGGTATTGACTAGCTTTTTATCCAAAAGAAACTCATGAAGAGAACTGGAAAGAAAAAAATATATAGCCAATAGTTTTTATATGCTTTTAGAACCCAAATTAATGAATTAGATGAGACCAAGTTCTATGTATTAATCTCACAAACTAAATATACGACACACAGAATAGGTTTCGACATCTTCCCTCCACCAAGTTTATTTAAGGTTCTTTGGCAGGAACTCGTGCTGGAATAGGCAGCTTCTTGGATGCTTTCTACTTGCAATCTGACACCTAATGGTTTTCCTCTTGGCTGAGAAACTCCATAAACAGAAGTGAGGAGAGATCATGTGACCCCAGCACTCCAGGCGGCTTGGATCTGTGGAAAGGAGGGGCGTCAGCGGCACTGGGACAGAGACTGCTCTTGGCTGCTGTGTTTAAGATGCATCAAACAACAAAAACATCCTCTCTAAGAAGGATAAGGTCGTGTCCTTAAGAATCCGGGCATTCTGTTGAACTTCTGAGAGCTGGTTGAACATGGCTGCTCCATTCTGGTGAGAGGGCTGCTTCAAGCAACTGGACACTCTTGAGGTGCAAAGCAGAGTGTGGGGGTAGGTAAAGGCTTTGCAGCTGAAAGCTTGGGCCTTATCCTGCTAACCCAGTCACATGACTGGGAGAAAGCTACTTCACTGTTCTTAGCTTCAATCTTTCTCATCTCTATAATTGGGACAATATTTAAAGACTACCATTTATTCAAGGCAACAGCCTGAGCACTGTATTAAGCATTTTAGATTTTCTCATTTGATCCTAAACGGAAAAGCAACCAAGTGGTAGAGTTTGATGGCGGTCCTATTCTTTGACCTTTCCAAGCCCCAGTTGTCTCTACTGCAACCGAGAAATCACGTGAGTTCTTACCTCCTAGGGTTGTTGTGAGGCTACCCGATAAAATGGACAAAAATGTTTACAAGAGTGATTGACTTATACTGAGAACTCAGTGCATAAAGGCTCTTATTAACAGTCCTCAATAGGTAGTTATTATCCCCACTTTAAAGATGTGGAAATTGGTATCAGTAACAGTTGCTAAGTAATAGAGATCTGGGATTCAAGCATAGGGCCATCAGTTATTAAAACTGAGCTTCCATCACCAGACTCATAAATCCGTGCTGCAGGCACCCTCTCGTTCCCTTTGCCTCATTTCCCACCCCCACTGCCTTAGCTGGGCCCACTGGTCTCTATGAATCATGCAAATGTTCCGCTATCGTCTTCTGGTTTCCAGTCCTATCCTGACTTGAGGGAGGAAGTTCCAAACCAGACTCAGCTTCTCCATCCTTTGAGGCTGGTTATTGAGTCACTCTTCCTGTTACTGTGAATTCAGGACAAAGAGTTCCAGCACTGACCACAAAGTCCTGTCTTGTTCACTAAGGAAACCCCCGCAATGGTCTCAGAGAAGAGAGGAAAACCTCCCAATGCTGGCCACCGTACGGGTCCCAAACGTCAGTGGCCTCTCCACCTTTCCCGTCCCTAGTCCTTCCCACTCTGCGGCTCACAACAAACCAGGCTCCATTTGCTGTTGACAAGAATGTGATTGGGATTGGCATTTTGTATCCATCCCCTCCGATGTGAATTCTATCCCTCAAGGCAATGGTAAGTTCCTCAAAGTTGAGGAAACAGACTTAAAATGATTAAATTAATGTGCTCAAGGTCACAGGATTATTAACATTTTTAACAGTCTTTTGCATTCATTATTCACTGATAAGTCTAAATCACCTAGAAGAGAGCTTCTCAAGCTTGGTGCTATTCATGTTACATTCTAGTGGGAAGTGAGAAGGGGAGGAGGGTGTGCCACTGCCCTTCCATGGCATAATGCAAAAGCAGAACACGTGGATGCTCCCCACATCTCATTACCTTCACTCTTATCCCAGTAGCCAGAACTTAGCTATATGGCCACACCTAGGTTAAAAAAAAAGGGGGGGGGCGCACATGTGATCTTTATTTGTGCGCATATCAAAACTAGGGATTGTGATTGTTCATTTTGTGTGTCAACTTGTCGGGACTAAGGGATGCCCAAATAGCTGGCAAAATATTATTTCTGGGGTTGTTTGTGAAGATATTTCTGGAAGAGATTAACATTTGATTCAGCTGACTAAGTTATCAAGATCCGCTCTCACCCCTGTAGGCAGGCATCATCCCATCCATTGAGGACCCAAGCGAACAAAACTATCCATCTTCTCCTACCCTCACACATCAGAACTCCTGGTTCTCAAGCCTTTGGACTTGGACTAAATTATACCACTGACTTTTCCCATTCTCCAGTCTGCAGGTGGCAGATTATGGGCCTTTGGGCCTTTGTGGCTTCCATAACCTTGTGACAAATCTCTATTATTCTCTGATCTACATCTACACTGTTTTTGTTTTTTTGTTTGTTTTTTGTTACATTGTATTTATTTATTTATTTGAGAAAGAGAGTGAGAGATGAGAGAGTGCACACAGAGGGAGAAGCAGGGAGCCTGATGTGGGTCTTGGTCCCACCAACCTGGGATCATGAACTTGAGTCAAAGGCAGATGCTTACCTGACTGAGCCACGCAGGCATCCCTACCCACATCTACATCTATCTATACCTCCTACTGATACTTACCTATATCTATATCCTATTGGTTCTGTTTCTCTGGTGAATCCTGACAAATACAGAAACTTCATTGCTATGGGGGAACAAAAACACATAGAAATGGGAGCCAACGAGCAATTTCTGCCACCACACTTCAGAGTTGTCCCAAGAATCAATTGCATTGTACACCGGTGAGATCTCTGTGGTCCCTACGCAAAAACACTGAGCTAACAGGAATTGCAGACTTCCTCTAAAGAAACCGTTATCCCACCGATCTGAAATTGTCCCAGCTCATCAACAGAAGTCAAACGTAGCCACAACCACATAGAACTTCCCCGGGAGCACCACGTGTCATGTCAGCCGGGAGCTGCCGCCGAGGCCTGCATAGACCCTGCTGCCCAGTGAAGCGCCGAACGATCGCGGGAATTCTGAATTTAGGAGCAGTTACCATTGGCGGGGCTGCGAGTCCTTTAACTTTCGCGTAGGTCATCGTCTCTGGATTGGAGCCAAAAAAAAAGCGCCTGGCTTCCTGTGGCTCTGGTCACGTGCCCAGCCACACGAAGGCGGCTGCGGATGACGCAGTTCCTGCGAGACCGCTTCCACTTGGGGATGACGCAGTTCCTGCGAGACCGCTTCCACTTGGGAGCTGACTTTGTCGAGGATGCTACTGATCGGCTGTGACGACGCCCCGCTATGGGTCCCATCTTCGCTTTCCTTACCTGCACAACTAAGGCAAAGAAATTTGAAGACCCCCATCTTCAGTTTCCACCGCTGCAGTAGCATTCTCTAGATCTTGGTCTCTCACGCCACAACATGAAAGTCAAGACGCAAGGGGCGGCGGGGACAGTGCCAGAAGCTCCCTTTCGGGGGTCTGAATACTGCAGTGTGGCTCACACAGCAGTCATCGCCCGGCTGGCACGCTTGGTTCAGCTGAGGTCCAGGCATAACAGGCCCGCCCTGCGGCCCCTGACCGAGGTGTACTCAGGGAGACGCGTGTGGGTGTTTACACAGGACCTGGCTCACGCCGGCCTAAGCCTCTCACTTCTCGGAGAACTGGAATTCCCCAAATTTTCCCCCAAATTAAAAGAACTAACAAACTGTATTACAAAAACAAACAGAATTTGTTTTTCTTTTAACAAATAGAAGCTAATTTATGCGAAGGCTTTGTTGCCTTGAATCAAGCCAACCGCATTATTCACTGCCAACGCTTTTCTGTATTAACTTCTCAAGTTCGTCAAGCTTAGCCCTTGCTGGAAAAAGTATAGGGTTTGCAAGCCACTAATTGGCCTAAAATGCTCCTCGATTTTATATAAACACACAGCATAGTATCAAAAATAGAGTTGTATTCATTAGCCTAAAAATCCGGCTTCCCGTGTGAAGCCTTTTTTTTATACCCCTCGAGATTTAGGTCTGCCTCTAGAGTTAAAGGAAAACTTGTTTTTTAAACGGGTACTCTGTAATTTCACATTAAAGAGAGAGAGAGAGGGATGGCTTTGATTTCTATTTTTGCCTATTAACATATTCTATAAGCGCTGAGGCAGAAAACCGAAATCTTTCCCTCCACTACTCAGTGCTGATATTATTAGGGAAGTAAATCTCTGAAATTACCAACAAATGTAACAATAATAACAAACCAACAGCAATAATTAAAAAAAGAGAGAGAGAGAGAGAGAGAGAGAAATAGATGTGTGCTTGTGGGTTCCACCACAGATCGGTGATTAAATTGCTATCACATTTTGCAGAGCTATTGTTTGCAATCCTTTGTGAGTCTCCGGCATCAAGTCCACCCACCCCCTTACTACTCAAAGCAGATGACTCTTCCTTCTGCTTCACTGAGAGCAGGATGATTCCATGTGTCTCCTTGGCAAGCCTTCTCCTAACTCAGAATCCCTCTCTTAATTCCTTCAGCCTCCTTCTTCCTGGGATATGAACTGTTGCTTCTCAATCCTTTTTTTCCATAGGGCCCCTTTACCTCTGTGTCCTTTGCCCCAGGGCCTCACATCCCCTCAAAAACTTTATCAGCCTCTACTTCTTCAAATGTGTTTCTTCCTTGCTCTTGCTGAACTACAAACGAGTTTTCTCCCATTCTAAGCACAGTTTTCTCCCTTACCATTCCCCCCAGCTCCTCCCAATGCAGCTTCCTCTTGATCAACTCCAAATTCTCCAAATAGTGGCATAAATCAACTATCTAGATGTCTTCATTCGTTACCAACTTTTCAAATCTTTGAAATTTATTGTCTATCCCAAAATCAACTCTTGACACCAACCTTTGCAAATTAAATAACCTCAGGATTGTCAAATTTAGTGATTTCTTTTAGTCCTGTGCTATTTGACTTCCATAGCAAATGACACTATACACATTGATTCCTCCCTCCCTGTTGCCCACTAACCTGGGCCTAGAGACACCAGCAGCCCACTACTCTTTTTTCAATATCATGGCCTGGAAACTGACCATTGGACCTAGAAGAAAGGCATTGATTTCCCCAAGGATGATAGGTCTTGTTAGCCTTTTCCTTATTATCGGATGACGACACCAATTTTGACAGTATTCATTGATAAAGTGAATTTTTCCTTAGCTTTCTCTACAATACAGTATTACTTTTAACATGGTATATTTCAATGAACAAACGTTCTAACTTTTAATGTAATAAAATGTATGATTGTTTTTTCCTTTATGGATGGTGTTATTTGTGTCATACATTTTGGTTTAGAGGCCATAAATATGATCATCAGAAAGACCAAACGAAGAACTTGTATCACCAGATATGAACAGATATGTTAAAGCTCTTTGATTTAATATAGTGTGGTGGTGAGCCATGATAGACCAATAGACATATATATTGGCTTCTATACCAAAATGTATGACATCAACTACTGCTCTGAGGCACCAAACTTTCATTTGCAATTTAGTACTGGGTATTCCCCTTTAACCTTGGTAAATGGACTTGAAAATCTCCCAGAGTTCCAGGATGATGTCTTCTTTGTTGTCTTTGATTTACTACTCTCCCTCACTGCCCAGGATCACCAAAATGAGTTGATTCTCCTTTTTCAAAGGACCAGGCAGATATCCATTACTTTGATACCTGCTATGAAAGCCCTGTAGAAGTTCTTACTACCTTTTAACTAGACTGTATCAATACCAGTTTATGGTATCCTGGATGCCATTTGCTCTCATCATTTGTTTATCCAAAACTTTACTATCCAGTAACATTCCTATAATACATCTCTGATCATAACATTATGTTTTTGAGGATATCCAGTGGTTCACAAGAGAAGATCATTAATGTCACTCTCGTGGTGACTTGACACCCCACCATCTACACCCTATGTACTAGCTGAACTGTCTACTTACTGCATAGTAACTATCATCTATCTTTTAGATTCCTAGAACTTATTTCAGTGTATTCTCCTGCTTAGAAGGCTTTGACCATAGAGATGTGCCCTCTAAAAGTGACCTGTCATTTTAAGTTCTAACAAAAATGCTGTCTACTGTGAGAATCACTTATGGATTCTGTTTCCCTCTTCTTTTGGATTTATCCATCTTGGAAGTGATTTCTCCTCCAATTCAATCTCACTCATGTTTTTATCTCCCACTCAGTTGGCATTTGTTGGAGTGGCATTTATTGGACTTCAAGAATAAATTAATGGAATGGGCATCTGAGAATAAAGAAGGAAGGAGGAGAAAAGGTGAGATGGAGAAAGGAAGTAGAATGAACTGTAAGAAGAGAGGAAAAAGGGAATGGAGTGATGTGGGGGAAGAGAAAGGAAGAAGAGAGAAGGAAAAAGATGGGAGAAGAATAAGTTGGGGGAGGGAGGTAGAAGAAAGGGGACCACAAAGATGAAGGACAGAGATGATCATCAGAAAGACCAAATGAAGAACTTGTATCATTAGATATGAACATATGTATTAAAGCTATTCAGTTTAATACAGTGCAGTGGTGAGCCATGATGGACCAATAGAACAGATATATGGATATGTGGGAGACATAATTCATGGTAGACCTGGCAAAGCAGCTCAATGGGGGAAACTGCCAAGATAATTAGGCAGATGACAAAGAATTAAATTGTATCTCATATCATATCATACACAAACATTAACTCCATTTAGTATAGGGATTTAAATGCAAAAGGAGGAAATTTAAACTTTTAGATAAATAAATAGGAGCATAAATTCATTGGGTAGTATAGAAAGATTTTCATTGCATTAGAAATATCAACTTCTGTTCATTGAAACATACCGTGTTAAGAGTGAAAAGGTGAGTCAAACTTGGAGTATAAGCTTGTCACATATATGACCAATGCAGAAGTAATATCTAAATACTAATGCACATATGCTCACAGATATAAACATACACATATTTATAAACCCTATGAAAAGTGGAAAAAACAACAAAAAGAGTTAGGAGGGTTTTATACAATAATGAGTGGGAAATAAATGGTTTCTAAATATGTGAGAGAATATTTAGCCTTATTAGTAATAAGAAAAAAAAATTAAAGATATTACCCAAAGGCTGGTGAGGAACAAGAAGAACTCTCGGCTACTGCTGTGATGTTCCTTGATGCAACTGCTGTGACAAACACTTAGTTTTAAACGTGCAAATTTTAAGATGTACATTCTTTATAACCTAGGGATTTCACAGATGCTTGAAAACCTCTTACATAATTATAAAATGAATGAAAATGAGAGAACAACAGCTACAGGTATGAAAAAGAAAAAGAAAAAGCAACCATGGAAGAGTATTTACTGAATCATCTAATTTGTTTAAGATTTTCTTCTTTGTTCATTTGAGAGATAGGGAGCAAACAAGAACATGAGTGGGGGAGGGGCAGAGGGAGAGGAAGAAGACTCTCCGCTAAGCGGGAAACCCAGTATGGGACTCGATCCCAGAACCATGGGATCATGACCTGAGCTGAAGGCAGACGCTTAACTGAGTGAGCCACCCAGACACCCCCCCCAATCATTTAATTTTTACAAAGTCCAAAGACAAGTAAAAGTAAATAATTTACAGCTTAAATATTATATACATGTATGAATCTGTGCATGTATGCAGACATGTAGAATATAAATAAAAACAAGTAAACCAACAGCTACAACCTCAGGGCTCACTGACATTTGGCTATGGGAAAGGAACATACAGTTGATGAAAGCATACAGTGGCATCAAAGGTACTGTTAATATTCTATTTCTTGAGGTGGATGTTGGGTACTGAATGTTTATTTTATTTTTCTTTGAATAGGACTCAGACATTTTGTGCCTTCTTTTACTTACATTATATATTTAGTGTGTGTTTGTATATATTATATATATATATGTTGCTTTTATAATATGTAAGTGAATATACAACATAGGTAAACATTTATCTATGTGATATATATGAAGATTTATATATAATATATATCTAAATCCATCCATACATACATGAGAAGAGAAGATTTATTCTGATGCTATACTCTACAATACTTCAAGAAGTAATCGAAGCTCTTAAAATATTGATATTACTGATTATTACAGAAATTTGAACTTCAGGATATAAGAAAACAACCAGGGTAAATGAAAACATTAGAAGAGACCACTGGGGAAAACAGTGGAAAAGCACATGTATTGCATGTCCCCAAGGGTTAAAACTACCGACTTACTGTTTGGGAAAATGATTTTGGAGCATGTTGCTACCTGTGGGAAAGACCTGAGGGTAAAGAAGGGTGAGGAGAGATGGGGGAAGAAGACAGAAGAGAGAAGGACACCGAAGGCTGTGGCGGAGTGTGTACCGAAAACACATGTCTAGGAGGAGAGAGGAAGTGTGCAGAGTGTCATCTCGGCAATGGGGAAGCAGAGTGCAGGATATGGGATTTACAAGTTGTGACCAGCTGCTGATGTTTACCAGCTGACAATATGAGGAAAGTGTAACTGGATTTTTTTTTTTTTTTTTTTTATGTATAGACATAAAACCTTGCATTGAAGAACATGCCACTGAGGGCAAGTAAGCTTCCTCATGCCCGGACTCTTCTCTCACAATGTTCTTCCAAAAATTGATGGTGCCTTCAAATACTCAGAAAAGATACAACACAATATGTAGACACAAATATGACTTGGAAAGAGAAGAAGGAATGACAAAAGAGAGTGGTCATTGAAGAATACAGGTGTGAAAAAATATCACCACTAAGAAATTGTTGGAGAACATGCCCAAAGATATTCCCTAGTAACTCAAAGGGATTTGTGAAAAGATCTATTAGAGCTACTGTTTATAGTACCTTTGGCCCTTATTTATGATCATTCAACTTATGATTTTTTAGTTTTAGGATGGTGTGGACATGATACTCATTCAGTAGAAACCATACTTTGAATTTTGAATTTGGTTCTTTTCCCAGGCTAGCCATTTGTGTCAAGATACTCTCTCATGATGCTGGGCAGGGACAGCCAGTGGCAGCTCCCAGTCAACCACCTGATCAGGAAGATACACAGCTGATACACTTGTAACCACTCTGTACACATACAACCATGCTGTTTTTCCCCCTCAGCACAGTAGTCAATAAATTACATGAGATATTCAACACTTTGTTATAAAAGTAGGCTTTGCATTAGATGATTTTGCCCAATTGTAGCCTAATGTAAGTGTTCTGAATACATTTAAGGTACCCTAGGCAAAGCTAAGCTGTTTAGTAAGTAGGTGTATGAAGTGCATTTAACTTATATTTTCTTTCTTTTTTTAAAGATTTTATTTATTTATTTGACAGAGACGCAGTGAGAGGGAACACAAGCAAGTGGAGTAAGAAAGGGAGAAGCAGGCTTCCCACCGAACAGGTAGTATGATTTGAGACTCGATCCCAGGACCTGAGCCGAAGGTAGATGCTTAACAACTGAGCCACCCAGGCACCCGACTTATGATATTTTCAACTTAAAATATGTTTGTTGGGACTTAGGCCGATTGTTAGCTGAGGAAAACTTGTAGTTAAAGTAGAGTTCAAAGAAAAACATGACATTTTAAAATTTCGGATGGGAAGATGCCAGAAAGTAAATAAAGGAGGAAAATAAAGACATCAAGAAGCAAAATGCAAAAGAAGTTGAACACCTAATTAGGAACATGGGGAAATTTCAAGGGAGAAAAATGAAAGTTAAAAAATATCTATATTTTAAAATAATTTAAATAATAAGGAAACATGATAGTTACAGAAAGTAAACAATGGCATCCAATCTACCAAAAAATAAATAAATAAATAAATAAATAAATAAATAAAAACGTGCTTAATAAAAAGAGAAATGGAAGAAGGTGAATACTGAAGCACAGTTTTGTGAAATACTGGGAGACAAAATTCTGGATGTCTAGGGTCGACAGTGCCTGGCACATAGTGAAGGTGAATGGCAAGCACACTCCCCTCCCCACCTCCAGGCCACTTCTCACATCAAGAGGTGGAGGGATTTCCCGCCTGCTGGAATCAAAGCTTACCTGTGCCTGGCTCCTACCAATAACCTGTGGTAGAACTGATATTCTGGAACTTTCAAGCCCTGACCTTAAGAGACCTAACTGCTTTCACATCAGCTGAGAGGAAACCACCTCAGGGAAGAGTAAGGATTCCCCTACTGCTCAGCAGCTACAGAGAATTGTGCATATTTCTATTTTAGAATTCATTACATTGCAGGGTTCCCCTGCCTACATCAGCATAATCATTTTAAGATTTTTGTCAGATAAGTAAATGGATCGATGGATGAAAGAAGTAATTGCATAGAAGTAGCTGTGACCAGCATTGGAGAGAAGAACACCTCCTAAAGATAGATTATGAAGAATGAATAAACTATATTTAGAGGATAAAACGTAGCCTTAAGAGTAAAACGACTCGGTCAACTAGATCTTGGATAAGCATGCGAATGCTTAAAAATATTAGCAGACTCAGAAGGAAGTAATAGAGGCCAGTTAAAAAAGGGAGCTAATTCACAGATTGACTTACCCCCATATGAGCTTACGTATATAAAAAAGATAACTGTGGGATTATGGACATTGGGGAGGGTATGTGCTTTGGTGAGTGCTGTGAAGTGTGTAAACCTGGTGATTCACAGACCTGTACCCCTGGGGGTAAAAATATATGTTTATAAAAAATAAAAAATAAATTAATAAAAAAAATAATAAAAAGTTACTAAAATAAAAAAAAAAAAACAAAAGATAACCAAACAGTAAGACTTCAAAAACTTGCTAAAAGCTGTCGTTTGCTCCTACTTTGGACCTAGGTATTCAGTTATTCCCACTTATTGCTCAGATCTTAAATAATTAACTGATTTCCTCTAGAGTAAATTATAGATATAAATCTATGCATATTATATCTGTATATCTCTATGTACAATTATAATAATCATCATATAATCATCAGGTTATATGTTTTCAGGGCATAAACAAGCTCAATCATTTTTTCATGGTTCAGACATTCATCAGGTTACTGGCCATTCCTTCACCAGAATAATTATATAATTATACTGCTCATCTTGATAATACCAATTTATTCATTCATTTATTTAGTAAATAATTATTGAATACCTCGTATATGCCATCTCCAGCTTGTTAGCTGGAGAAACAAAAGTAAGCTATATAAACATAATCTCTTGTACTTGTCAGGGAACAGGCTAAGCTTCTATAACAAAGAGACATCAAAGTATAGAAAAATGAATTAGAAAATTGGGGTGCTTGGGTGCCTCAGTGGGTTAAGCCCCTGCCTTCGGCTCAGGACACGATCTCCGGGTCTTGGGAGGAAGCCCCGCATCAAGCCCTGCATCGGGCTCTCTGCTCAGCAGAGAGCCTGCTTCCTCATCTCTACCTGACTCTCTGTGATCTCTCTCTCTCTCTCTCTGCCTAAAAAGAAAGAAATAGAAAATGTTTATTTCTATTCATAGACTGGCAGGATCACCCTCAACACTCATCGACCCAAGAAGTTTGCCCCAATTTTTGCCATATTTCAGTTAATGCAAAGGGATAGGTCATGAAGAGAGACCATATGTACAATCATATATGTGGAAAAGACCCGAGAGGATCATGCATTCATCTATTCATATGTCTTTGATAAGAATATAGCCACATGGTCTCATGCGGCTAGCTGCAAGAGGGCTGGAAGATGTGATTTTTCACCTGCTGGCTCTGGGGTCAGCTAAAAGTCTATTGTATGTGAATGGAGAAGAAAGGAGATTGGGTAATCAGTAGTAGTCGACCATCCCTCTTGTCAGTCATCCTATAAACTTCATCGTAGCTATAATAGTAAGTGATATATAGTGATCTATGCTTTTAAGACAGTCTTTGGGGCCTATGGATGTTTACCTGAATAAAACTCATTTAAACTGTGACTCTCAGGATATTTAAGAATTATCAGATAAAAAGGCAAAAGGAAAAGTATTCAAAGGTCAAGATATTAGGGCAGGTAGGTCTACTCATGGAAAGTTTCACTGAACCCTAGATAGCTCTCTGGTGCCTAAGATTCCCTCTCATATACCAGACATGCCATACATGTATATATGGAATGAATAAACAAATAATCCATTGAGTTCAAATACCAACAATTCTATAATATTCCCAGCAGATGAGTTTCCAATCCCTGAATACTTCCAGTAGTAGAGAATTGTTATTAAATGTATTATCTATCTATTTATTCAGCCAATCAGTTAGTAGGTCAGCCAGTCATTCAATAAACTAGGATCTATTATAAATCCTATTGTAGACCTTGGGACATGAAACAATGAACCCAAAGAGAGACTCCATTCAAATTTCAGTGGGGGAAGGGGAGGAACAAATTGGTCAGTTAAAAACACAAAATTGATACTATACCAAAAATATTAAATGGTGCTATGAGAACTTGTCCTAGGAATTGCTCTAGCAAAGGAAGACCAACAAAGCTTTCCTGCAGCTAGAATTAAATGGACTTTGAAGAATACAGAAGAATTTGCTCCTTAAAATGGGAAGGAAAACAGCATGTGATGAGGCCCTCTGTAGAGTGGAATCCTAGTGTTGTATAACAGAAAAAGAGAAATCCAGTTTGGCTGGATTGGGGCTGAAAAAGTTGTTAAAAAATAAATCAAATTCTGGATTATAACACATTAGCGAGTTTGTTAGAGACTGTTAGATCGTGCCCAATTTCCCTGTGTTCTTCCACTTACATATGAATGAAGGCTAGATGAGTAATTCTTTTTTTTTTTTTTTTAAGAATTTATTTATTTGACAGAGAGTGAGAGAAGGAGAGAGAGCACAAGCAGGGGGAGGAGCAGAGGGAGAGGGGGAAGCAGGCTCCCTGCTCAGCAGGGAGCCCGATGCGGGACTCGATCCCAGGACCCTGAGATCATGATCTGAGCTGAAGGCAGAGGCTCAATCCACTGAGCCACCCAGGTGCCCAAGATGAGTAATTCTTACCCATAGACTATGAGCAGCACACTTCTGGCCAACGTACCTAACAAAAGATATACCTACTCCTCCTCCTTTCAACTACGAACCTGGAGCTAAAGGACCCTGAGCAGCATGCCTGAACTAGCTCGGGTGCCTAATATGCTGCTTGTGGGAAGCTGATTTATACTCTTATTCATCAACTCCTTCTCTCTTTGGATTAGAAGTTCCTCCTATCAGGGTATTATTCTGAGTGAAATAAGTCAGTTATAGAAATACAATTACTCTGAAACTAATGACGTACTAGATGTTGGCCAATTGAATTTAAGTTTAAAAAGTATAAAAAAGGGAAGCCTAGGTGGCTCAGTTGGTTAGGCAGCTGCCTTTGGCTCAGGTCATGAACCCAGCATCCTGGGATCGAGTCCCGCATCGGGCTCCTTCCTCGGCGGGGAGCCTGCTTCTCCCTCTGCCTCTGCCTGCCATTCTGTCTGCCTGTGCTTGCTTGCTCTCCCTCTCTCTCTCCGATAAATAAATAAAATCTTAAAAAAATATATATTTTTAAAAAAAGTATAAAAAAGCCCTCCTTTCTCTAATCTACTTACCATCTTTTGTTCTCATCCATTTCTCTCCCTTTGGAGACCTTGTCCCATCAGTGATTCCATTACTTTGTGGTGTGTGGCTCTGGTTCTTGCTCCTCGCATATTTTCTTCCACCCATGATACAATGATGGCATTTTTTTAAAGATTTTACTTATTTTTTTGATAAAGAGAGTGAGAGAGGGAGAGCACAGGCAGGGGGAGTGGGAGAGGGAGAAGCAGGTTCCCCGCTGATCAGGGACCCAATGTGGGGCTCGATCCCAGAGTTCTTGGATTATGACCTGAGGTAGATGCTTAAGTGAGCCACCCAGATGCCCTCACAATCACATAAAAGACTTTACAAATAGAATACAATGGTGAGATGAAGGGAACACACTCTGAGTCCAGACTGTCTGGATTTAAATCACAGCTGTCATCACTGGACTCGCTTTGTAATAGTCAGCCAATAGTGTAGCCTCTCTGAGTCTGAGTTGGTATTAATAATAAAAATCCTTAGTTTTATGCTTGATGTAAGGACTAAGCGAGTATATATATATATATATATATATATATATGTGCATATATATACACACACACACACACTTTTGTGTAGTATATACATATGTATGTGTGTGTATATATATATTCACAGTATCTGACATGTGATGTATACATCACACGTATATATATGTATATAGTGTGTATATAGTATATACATATGTATACATGTGTATATATATACACAGTATCTGACACATCATAAGCTCTAAATAAGTGTTAGCTATTAATCTTGTTTTCCTTATTAAATATTGATGAAGAAATAAGATAATAATGACACAACTAAAACAAACAAGAAAACAAAAAACAAAACAAAACAAAACTGGCCTAAAGATATTGTTCATTTCCTGGTCCAATCAAGATTTTTCTTTCTTTGGTATGCCAGAATCCAACATTTCCTGGACAGATATTGATCTCGATTGGAAAGCCAGTTCCTTATTTTAGGTCCCTCATGGTTATTTGTAAAACATTGCCCATTCAGTGTATTTATTCTTTGTTTCTAACTGAGTTATTTTCTTCCAGTAAATCTTGGAAAGGCTGCCACTTGTTAATTATCAGCACTGGAATGGTCTTTCTGTTTGTGTGGCTCTCCTCTCCGCTTTGTATCTTTTTCCCCCCTCCCATCCCGATGGCCTGCACCTTAGTTGAAATGATTTTTTTCCTGTCCTGACTTTTTCAAAAAGAACAGATGACCACTTGCATTACAGACACAAAAATGAGATGACACTAAATTTGTAACACAATTAAGCAACCCTTTCTGCCAATGTACCTTAACATAGTTGTTTCATGTTTGTAATTTGGAATAAAGCACAGGAGGAATTCCAAGTGGGAAGTCGATTTGGGTGGGGGAGGGATGGCATGAGAGAATGAGTGGGGCAAACTTGAGGAAAGAAGCGACATTTGAAATATGATTAGAATTTTCTCAGGAAGAGAAAAAGCACATTCTAGACAAAAGAACACTAGGACACCCCTACCCCTCTCAGTAGCTGTGTCCTCTCTCTGGTTGCCTGGGTAATGTATTGAAGGCACACACCAGTCTGGCTCACACTGTCTAAGGCAACTTTATTGACCTCATGATATACACTGGCAACATGAAATTAAGCGGTGTAACATCTCAAGCTCTTCACAAAGGAAACCACTTTTACAAAGTTTATAGAGGTTAAGGGCCTCTCCACATTGCAACAGCTGTCACAATTCCCTCCCAGGTCAGCGGCCCCCTAGGATAACCATAGCAACCCTTCTCCCCCAGTCAGCAGTGTGGCCGGTCTCTGCAGAGGAGGACAGGACACACCTCCAATCAACCTGAGCTCCCCCTCCTGGGAGATTGTATCTAGTGATGTTATGGGAGCCAAATGCTAAAATCGAAGTCATTTGGGGTCTTTGTTGAGTTCCACTTTGTCTTGGTTGTTGTCTCTATTGTACTTTACAACACATCAGAACACAACACATCATATCAGCCCACATACAAGAAAGGGCTTCATATCAAGTGATATTCAAATATAAATAAAAGTATTCAAATATAAATATCCAATACATAAGGAGAGCGAACTACTTTGCACATTTAACTTATAAGGAAAAATTACAGAGAAAATATTCCAAACACATCTCGCAAGTCTAGTCTGCAGACTCTCTGCTTGCTTTCCTTTCTTGTCCAGCTTTTTCAAAGGTGCTGTGCAAACCCCTCTGATTTTCATGAAGCCCCCACTCAAGGCTGCTGGGGGCTGGTGAGAGGGATCAGAGGATGCCAGTGAGAAACAATTAAGCCAGTAATTATGTAAGTGAGTAAGTTTGCAAAGAGAGAAAAATCAATCGGAGAAAATGCTTTGCATACCCTAGAAAGGAATTGTTTTAGGTTATCTGCACACCACTAAGCAGAATATTTTCTTTCTTCTTTTTCTTTTTTGTTTTTTTAAGATTTCATTTATTTATTTGAGAGAAAGAGAGAGAGAGAGCATGAGAAGGGGGATGGGACAGAAGGAGCGGGAGAAGCAGACTCCCCAATGAGCAGGGAGCCCAGCGAGGGGCTCGATCCTAGGACCCTGCAATCATAACCCGAGCCAAAGGCAGACGCTTAACTGACTGAACCACCCAACTGCCCATCGTGGAATGTTCTCTGAAGAAGAAAACGTAATGCTCTATGGATCACGGTTTCCAGCTATCAAATTAGATCAACACTGAAACTCTCAATCTCCTTGATGAATAGGACTGATCTGCACTTATCTTGTGCCTTTGGATAAAAATCTTTTTCAGTTAAGCCCTTCTTCTATCGACTTTGAAATCATCTACCACCCTAGCTACCAGATTATGATAAAAAAAAAAAAAAGTAAAATGAGATAATATAAGGAAGAAAAACCCTCTGAGCACTTCTAGGAGACTTAAACATAAATAATACTATGAAAAAGCATATCCCAAGTAAATTTTGCATCTGTAAAATAAATGTATTATTTATTTTACAGTAATTGATTTTAGGATAAGACCAAAGACTAGATGTATTTTCTTCAATCTCAACAAACTAAAACAAATATTTAGCTAAACAACTTGTTTTCCTCAAGAGTACAAAAACGAATCTGTTAATCCAGATATTACTGACTTTAGTTCATTTTCCTAATTTTGCACATTTGTTTTTGGGAGTGTTGTGAATTTATTTCTCAGAATTATGTAATATGGCCCATCAGCTGATGAGCATATCGATAATGTCATCCCGTGTTATTTATGGCACTAATTGGCAAAATACATGTTGTATTGGGCAATCCTGTCCTCTTCCAGGGTGTCAAAAAGCACTTTCTGATTCCCAAATTGCTATCTTCAAGAGAAGCCAAGACTGGCCAATTTCTCATCAGTTCTGTTTCCTGGAGTCCCAGCTAGAATATATATTCCCCACCTTTTTTGCCGTGAAATGTGGCCAAGCACTTGCGTTCTCCCATCTGAACAGGAATGCGAGGGACATGTAGATCTTTCCGGGTGGCCAAGCATGTTCCTCTACGTCCTTCCTCTTCCGCAGCCTGAGGCTCAGGTGCCGGAGCTGACCTTGCTGAGGCCACCAGTCAGAGAAACTTCCAGTGATCCATTGAGTAAGAATACTTGTTGCAGACTTTACACGAGGGAAAAAAAAAAAAAAATACCTGCAGGTGAAGGCATTGAAATCTAGAAATTTATCTATCAGAATGGTATGTACTACCTTAACCAGTGGTCCATTCCAACTCCTGTCTTGAGCTCCAGACCCCTATTTCTAAATATTTACATGGCTACTCTTTCGAAGTCAAGTACAATGTATCTAAAATTATCTTGGTCTCCAAACATACCTTTCTCATTATTTAAAAGATTTTATTTATTTTTTACTTATTTATTTGTTTGAGAGAGAGCGTGTGTATACTTGCACATGAGCAGGGAGGGGGCAGAGGGAGAGAGACAAGCAGACTCCCTGCTGAGTGGGGAGCCCCCATGCAGGGCTCGATCCCAGGACCCTATGCTGAAGATGTGTCACTGACTGAGCCACCCAGACATCTATACCTTTCTTCTTTTTAATCGCACTCCACTCGACTCACCAGCTTAGGCATTTGTGCTTTCTATCAGTGCTTCTACAACAGTGGCATGCATACCGATCAGTGGCGGACTTGTTCCAACAGCAGTCTGGGGGCTCTTGCCATCTGCCCCAGCCCCAAGGATTCTGATTCAGAGTCTGGGGTGTGGACTGAGACTCTCAGGTGACGCCGATGCCACTGCTCCGCAGATCACACTTTGAGTAGCCCTGTAAGCAGCCTGCCCCCAACCAACTCACCTTCCAATTTGCTGAGTGCTACGTAGTGTGTACCTCGGATTTACCTCTGAAATATGTCTTATTTCCATTGTCACGTGGCCTATTTTCAGCCTCTGTTCCCTCTCACATTAATTGTTCCATTGACCTCACAAGTGGTCTGTCTTCCTCAAACCCTTCCTTGGCATACCTGTCAGAATGGCTTTAAGAACTAACCAGCCAACCACAAACAGAAACGTTGTCTATCTGTGGTTTTCCCACTTCAAAATATTTAATAGAATGATTTTTCAACTTATTTATTTATTTATTTATTTATTTTTTGCACAGCAGGACTCTTTCTTTAATAACATTTTGTGGTTAAGTAAGGTTCACCTCTGGCTGAAATCTGAAGGGGAGTGGTGGGATCCTGGAGCTTATTTCTTTTTTCATCTCATCCATTTGGAAGTCTCTGGTGAGTCTCTTGATGAATCCTATGTCCTCTCAAAGCAGAGTTTGAAAATGATTTATTCAGGGGCACCTGAGTGGCTCAATGGGTTAAAGCCTCTACCTTCGACTCAGGTCATGATCTCAGGGTTCTGGGATCGAGCCCCGCATCGGGCTCTTTGCTAGGCAGGGAACCTGCTTCCCCCTACCTCTCTGCCTACTTGTGATCTCTCTCTGTCAAATAAATAAATAAATAAATCTTTGGAAAAAGAAAAAGAAAATGATGTATTTAGATGGACTCTCAATGTTTGTTTTAAAAAGTTAAAATAGGGGTGTCCGGGTGACTCAGTTGTTTAAGAATCTGCTTCCAGGGCGCCTGGGTGGCTCAGTGGGTTAAAGCCGCTGCCTTCAGCTCAGGTCATGGTCTCAGGGTCCTGGGATCGAGTCCCACATCGGGCTCTTTGCTCAGCAGGGAGCCTACTTCCCTCTCTCTCTCTCTCTCTGCTTGCCTCTCCATCTACTTGTGATCTCACTCTGTCAAATAAATAAATAAAATCTTTAAAAAAAAAAAAAAAAGAAAGAAAAAAGAAAAACAGAATCTGCTTCCAGCTCAGGTCACGATCCTAGAGTCCCAGGATTGAGCCCCAATTTGGGATCCCTGTTCTGCTTCTCTCTCCCCTCCTCTGCCCTTTGTTCCCACTCTTGCTCTCTCGTTCACTTTCTCTCTCTCTCAAATAAATAAATACAATCTTTAAAAAAAATAAAAATAGAAAAATTGAAGCCTGAGGGCCTAGTATTAATCACTATACGTATCACAATCCAGCTCCAACTTAGGTGTTCACCTTCATGTTCTCTCTCCTTCCTTCTAAGGTTAGGAGTGCCACAGAGCCACACTGGAAGCTCACAGTTGTCCACCTTGCCACTGGTTACACACTTTTCCATCCCTAGTACAGCCTTGTACACACATAGCCCAGTCTAGCACAAACATCCCATCACCTATAAAGCTCTTCAGGTTGTCAGCCCACTATCTTCCCACCACACCAACACAGAAATCATTGTTCTCTCTTCATTTCCATTGGCATCCTGGTTGAAATTGTTGGTTTGTCTTCTGACTGAGCTCTAGAAAAGCAAAGGCCATGTCCTTCTATATCTTTGTATATTCATCATTTTGGGAGGTAGGTTATGGGCACATACGTTTGCAATAAATACTTGTTGTGCTCCTGAGCAGGGTATGGTGGTTAGCAATCACGATGATTCTCATAAATATAGTAGGATAATTTAGAGTCATTACAATAAATAATTTCCTATTACAACTAAGAAATTAAGGACCATGTAATATTCATGTCTCTAATTATTGTAAGCCTTTTATTTATAATAAACAAGGGGAAATATAAATTAGTTGTTTGGGTTGTTGAAGAGGAATTCTTTCTGACTGGAAATCTGTCTATAAAAGGAATTATTTATTTTAGCCATCACACATGAAACATTATCACCACCATGGTCTCAATGGATATGGCACTGGGGGAAGCAGACCCATTCTGCATACTCCTGGGGTGTGAGTTATTTTGCCAGGGAGTCACATGTAAATTTAATTCTCTTTCAATCTTATTGGACACCAATGATTCTTCTGTGACCAGTTCTAACAGCAAATGATTGATGAATTAAGAAATATCCTGGGCTCTAAGTGAATACTTTTTACCTCCTTAATTTGGAACAACATGCCCTCGTTCAGTGCAAGACTTTTTAGTGTGATGCCATTATATCTTAGCATGGAAAGGTAAATGTTACAGACCTGACAAGTAATCTCCAAGAAAGCTTGAGGTTAATTCAAAACAGGAGTAGCCTCTTCCCCAGTGAATGTAAAATTGCCACAATTCCTAATGTTCTCACTCCCACATGGATTATTAATTTCCAATAGCATGAGTGGGAATTGCATGGAACTTAGGAAGGAATAGGATCCCCAAAGTTTGAGAACTCATTCTGTTCAGTGATTAAAATATATGGTGCTTCTGCATTTTCCTAACTTTATGTAGGCACTGCTGTTTTTTCTTTTTCTTTCTTTCTTTCTTTCTTTCTTTCTTTCTTTCTTTCTTTCTTTCTTTTCTTTCACCCACTTCACATCACATTAAATGTATCAGTTTGAATACATGACGCAACCTGCGTTGTTTTCTCCAGGCTTCCAAACATGTGGGACCATTTATGTTGTTCATAGCATAGCACTTTACACATGAATAGTGTTTACAGTGCTCAGTACCGTTTTGTCTCTTTAAATTTTGAATTGGTTGCCGGTACCAAGCTGGTGCATTCTGAGCAATAACTTTCCATCAACTGATCCAAAGGCATTCTTTCTCCCTTTTGAAAATCATGGCTGATTAGAAGTCTAATGCAACAGCTGTTAGTGATCATGTGATTGATATGTTTTTAAAGACAGATGTGGAGTATTAGAAGCAGAACCCTTCAGATGTCTCTGTCGTCCATGAACATTTTTGAATGGCTGCTGCTTCCCTTCTCCCTTCTCCATTTGACTTCTCCTCCTTTTTCTTTCCTTCCCTTTTTTCTTTCTTTTTTTTCCTCTTTTTTCTTTCCTTTTCTTTTTTCTTTTCTTTTCTCTTCTTGTCTCATCTTATCCTGCTTTTTCTTTGTATCGTCTAGCAGAAATAGTTTTAATGAAATGAATTATTTAGAAATATATGCAATACCCATTCTCCAAAACAAGTACTGGAATAAAATCCATCTTTGATGGTGAAGAGCTTTCCAAATTCCTTTTTAAGAAAATATTTTTAGGTTCTGACTAAGAACATAGATCCAGTGGAATCCAGGGACTAGGTAGTGCTCAGCTGGGAACTTTCTAGATGACCTAAAGTGCCCTAAAACTGAATACATGTTAATTAGAAACCATACGTCTAAATAACTCTGATTTTCTATGTTATGGTTTTCTTAACATATTCTTTCACAAATTAACCCTCATATTAGAGAAATATTTAAAAGACACAACAAAGGCACTACATTGAACTCTTTTTTAATTTTTAAAATCACCGCGCTTTAACGCCTTTTTACACATTCAGACTTTGTTACCGCTGATCCTGATCCTGTGGCTCTTATCTTAAAGTTCTTCTGTCTGGATATATGACAGGAGGGTGATTTCTAATATGATGTTGGTGATAGCTCAGGAATTGATTCATCTGGCAGCGTCTACTAGAGGGAAGAAATTGTGCTGTGAAAAAGAGAAACCATATTACCTACCGAGAATCACAGCATTTTAGAATGGCAGAGAGCTTTGGAATCACTTCAGGAAGAGTATTTAAAACACTTGATATTCAATGTAAAGGCTTAGGAGTGAAAGGTGATTAATCAACATAAACCACAGGGCCCACAGGATTCTAGGACAGCACATGGTGTTTGGAACCTTCTATTATTCCAGTTTGGGCGGTCCTGTAGGATCCCACCCCCTCCGACTGGCTATCCAGCAAGAATGGAAAAGCCATTAGCTAAGCCCAGAGGAAATCACCATGGAAGTTATAAGGCTGTGCATTTATGTAATGCGCTTCACCCTTAAATCATCTGTAGAATGACCCAATATTATTCCCACTTCATATATAGAGAGTGAAACAGTAACTTATCAAGGTGAATAAATAACTTAAGATTGCTGTGAATAAAAGTATATTATTAAAAAGCAAGTTATTGGGGCCCCTGAGTGGTGTAGTCAGTGAAGTATCTGACTCTTGGTTTCAGCCCAAATCATGATTTCAAGGTCATGAGATCGACCCCATGTGAACTCCATGCTCAACGTAGAGTCTGTTGAGCTTCTCTCTCCCTCTCCCTCTGGTCCTCCCCACCACCGCCTGGTGGTTGCTCTCTCTCTCTCAAATAAGTAAATGAACTTAAAGAAAAATAAAAATAAAAAGCAAGTTTCAATTTATCTCAGTTCTTAAAAAAAACAACTTCTCAAAAGAAAAGCAAGAATGTAAACATTCAGCTCAGGGGGAAAAATCAGTATGTCTTGCTTTTTCCTCATCAGTATTCATATGCTGTGTGTAATTTACATGGATTTCACATCTCTACTCATGTCATTACTATTATCCTCAGCATCAAAATTAGTTTTCATTCAGTCTGCATGAATTTAGAGCATTTCTCAAAAATTTCCACAACCTTTTTATGTCTATTGGTTTTGTTTTGACATGCACGATATTTGGTCTGGGACTAATAACTTATTGTTGCTCTCAAGTTATAAAGAACAGTAATTGTCAATAAGACCATTTTCATCAACAAAGGTTGATTGAGTAGGACGCTGTTCCAGGCATATTATCAAAGAATGTGCTCAGGGGGGCATCTAAGTCAAGCCTGAGCTCTGCAAGAAACCATTTCCCACCTGATCAATGAGTATACTTTATTCTCAGCATTGGTTAATCTACATCAATTTCCTGGCACTTTTAGTGAGGTTGTGGCCTCTTAAAACACGTTAGCTGGGAAATCAAGTGCTTGAGAATATTATTTATATTTAAAGATTGTACCAACATTTGACTTTTCTGCAATTTTCAGTGAATTTAATTTAAACATAATCCTAAACTATAACCCTTTGACTATCGCTAATACATTTATTGTTCCTACTCAAAGGTTCTTTTGATTTCGATCAATGAAGAATCCAAAATACTCAACCTCTGTGCCACAGTTGATAATATTTTTAATCATGAGCAAAGACGCCATGGAAATTCTCTTTTTCCACAATTTTATTTACATTTAATAGTTTCATCTCATTGCTAAAACAAACAACAAACAAACAAACAAAAAAACCTGTGACTACTGCTAAAACTAATTCACAGTTTGCTAATTTTGGAAATACTGCAATTTGGGGCTGAATAAGTCTTTGTCGTAGGGGTTTATCCTGTCACAGAGGGTTCCTTAGCAACATCTTTGACCTCTAGTCACTAGATGCCAGGTACATATTGTTAAAAGATAAACTGAAGCCTATTAAAAATTATAAGCAATGATTTGAGCAAAAATTGATTCAAACTCAGCAGCACCCAAGCTAATAAATAGAAAAGAACCCCAAGTACAAAATGAAATATTTTCAAAAGCAGAAGGCAGCAGGAAAAAGGAAGTTACACTATGAAAAAATTGTGATGGTCATTGCAAGGTTACTTTCCTTTAGGCGATGGCAGGGATCTATCATGAGATTACTCCCCCCCACCAGGGTTCATCAGGCGATTCTTGGTTGACTGGTTTAAGATCCCACTTCTGCAAGACCTAAAACTACACTAAGTTAAATCTCTGGTGAGGTGGAGTTTAGCATAAGCAACTCCTTTTTGTTTGGGCCAGTTGTATTTTTGTTTGTTTGTTTGTTTTTAACAATGTCCAAGTTGTGACATATCACATAGAAATATCTCTAGACATTGCCAAACGTCCCCTGGGCATAGGCTCCCTCCCTGCTCCCCCACCCCGAGACTGATAACCACTGGTCTACTACGTAAATTTATGTTTCCAGTGTTCAATGTTGGTATCCTCTCTTAATATATGGCATCTACATTGTCAAGGTGCTTCAAGACCACTGGTCCAATGGGCGTGCGGATTTCCAAAGTGAAAGACATGACTTTAATTTCTGTATCTTATATCACTAATCCCAAGCAATAATTGTTCTCAAATGTCATCATAGATAGATTGTTTTGGAAACAGTCATTGACTGGTTTTAGGCAATCAGGCTTAAGCCTCAGAGATTTTTGTTTGTTTGTTAAATTATACAGCTGAAGGCTAAAGTAATACACAATAGCTTCCAGAAGTCATGATTTCTTGTGATTTAACATGTGTATATATTAGAAAACTTATATTTTGTAAATCTCAATTAAAAATACCAAATTATAAAAGTCTGACAAATTTAGGGAAGTGTCAGAGTAAAGAAGATAAATTCTGATTTTTTTTCTAGTAGCATTTGATTTTTATTCAGGTTTAGTTTTATTATTCTTCCATTAAAATATATAACTATATTTTATAGCACTATAAGGGTTGTCCCTCCCAAGACTCATCATTTCATTAAATTAAAAAATCAATAAGCTGCAATTTTTCTCTGGTTTCACCCCATTTTATGGTAACATTCACTTGATATATTTGCCAGAATGAAGCTTGTACACAAAGAGCCTCTTGCCTTTTTTTGAAATTCTCCAACAACAGATGCATGTAAGCCTTGAATAAAAAACAGTTCTTTTGAAAATCTAAAGTCAAGCAGCTGTTTTGCTGGAAGCCAGTGCAATCTGAGTTGGATTTGAGAAATCTGGATTTTATGACTTAATGCAAAATTAATCTCAGTTTTTCCATCTGTAAAATGGTAAAAATATATGCTTTGAAAACATTTAGGGAGAATAATGTGATCATTGTGATGTGTGAGTTATGCTTCCAACTCTCTCCAAGAGAAGCAGTAGTCATTATGCTCCTTTTATGTTTGCACATATAACAAGAGTATACCAAAAACTTTAAACTGTTGAACTTATCTACTTAATAAATGTCCTTTGACGACTGTAAGAATTTTAATTCATTCACAATGTCATTACATTTGTGTTTCTATAGAGTTGGCATGTTAAAATGCAAGTTTATATTTCTCATTCTTTCACTTCAGATTGGGTGGGAAAGGCCCATTTTTTATGATCTGGAACAATAATAGTGAAATCAGGTATAAGCTATACTCACATAACAAAAAATGCTTGATATACTCACTTAAGGTTCCTGTTGGTTCCCGGTTGGTCATAGCTACAGGGTTTGCCTATTGTCTTTGTGATAGCTCCACTCATTCTAGTTTGGGGATAGTGTTCTCAAACTAATCATGTTCAAGTTAGATAAAAGAAAGGCTTAGATGAATTGCTTTGGGTTTTAGTGGACAGTTAGTGAATAAATGGATGAGAAGACAATACCAGGAAGATATTTTATATATTTAATATTACATCTATTTTATATATGCTGTATTTCTATACTACATATTTATATAAATTTATATAAAATTATGTCATTTTATATAAAATTATATAATTTTATATAAGTTATAAATTATATAATTTTATATAAATATGTACTATAAATATATTATATTTATTGACATATGTAAATTTATAAATTTATTTAAATTTATGAAAATAATATATTAAATATAAATTATATAAATTTATTTAAATTTATATAAATATATAACATATGATTAATACATGTTCTGTATATACATGATATACTTGTTTATCTGTTTATACATTTTATATATTGTGCTGAAAATAGTTTTCTTACCATGGTGCCCTGATGCATATGAGAGGATCTTAGTAAATACTTGTGAATTATCTATCAAATGTATCAAAAATGAAGAATATGTATGCAAAAGGACAAGAATTATTGAAATATAAGTAAGTGATAAGTTATGGTAAAACTCAGAATCTTGGTTTTAACTTTGGCTCTGGGTTTCAACCCATGCTCTATAGAGAGTGGTCTTTTTCTTAAGGTGTGATCTTTCCAGAGACTCACCTGAATGCCCTTGTCCTCAGCAAGGCTTATTCTCCACGGCTGGACCAGAAACCCAGCATCTCTCCACACTGCACAACATCTGGTATCTCTATTCATCACCACACTGTGCTGAGCCTGCAGAATCCTGCTTGTGGTGTGTGTGTGTGTGCATGTATAAACCCACTCTCAGCTGAAAGCCTGAGAGGGAATCCCATGAACACTGTAGACTCCTCTCACTCTGGGTAATTCCCTCCTTTCTGATATCTTGCCCTACAAATTCCAGCTGTCTCATCAGCCCAGACCCCAATCTAAGCCTCTTTACTAGAGTGAGCCCCTGTTCTCCACGTGGTCTCTACCTCCTTATACTCTGCAGTCTGGAAAGGTCCTCCATGCAAAACCTGGGTGGAACATGGAGTTCCTTGAGTATATTCCTTTCTCTCATGGATCACACCCTTCTGTTTTTTGTTGTCCCATACCTTACAGTGTTGCTTTTCATATTTTATTCAGCTGTAAGTTTATTTGCTGTAGCAAGGACTGAGGAGGTGGTCAGGACCAAAAGCAGAACTGCATCATGTCTGGAAGTGGAAGTTGAATGCGACATTGTTAGAGGTTAGGTCTGATTTCATGGACTACTACAATTTCTGTTTACTTGAGAATCTTGATGAGGATTTATTGAAAGAAACTCCCCCTCTTTTTATGTGAGAGTCTTACTTTCACCTCTGAAAAATTAGAACAAAGTTGATGCCACCATCTCTTGGCAAATGCTGTGTATGTGCCCATTTTTTCTTTGCTCCAACTCATGCAAGTTGATCTTTTCTTGTTTATTTGATATGATAACTGAGTATGGCTTTGAGCATGAGAATAACAATGATAGGCATAAAAATAAATGCAAATTAAAGAAAATAAAGGTCTCATGAGAGGCTTGATTCTTCAGAAACAAAATTATATAAACCATACATAACCCATGGAGGCAGAATACATAGTCGCAATAAAATAAATAGTTCAAAGAGAAGTCTGGTTTCTTCTTGAATCTACCTTTAGTCTGACATGTTCATAATGTCTGCAAAAGGCAACAGATGGTATCAGAATGGTAAATTACATTAAAATATGTGTTCCAATGCGAGTATTATGTTTGTTTATTTATTTAGTCACAAATTCTGTTTAAAAATAAAGTCACTTAGCATGTCAGGTGTAGCTTAAGTAAAAATTCATAAACTTGCAGGTCTATTTAAGATTTTAAGAAAGCAGATCCCACATTAGAACTGATAAAACTGAAATGTCCTTCCACAAAATGTGGCTCTTTTGGCAGTGAGTTGATTTCTACCCGAGGGTTAATAATATCCTCTGGATAAGGAAATAATATAAGGCTACCAAGTTGCCTTTAGCAGTACATATATTTTTGTTTGTTTCTCAGAATTTGAAACAGATTGGAGTTAATTCACCCATACTTGTGTTTCAAGGTATCTTGGCGAGTTTAAGGATTTAACCTAGAGTCATGGAACATAAACTTACTGGTTCACAGTACAATAAATATATTTTGCTGGACTCAATAGTTCAGTGTAATTAGAAGCATGAAATAACCAGCTAACTACCTACAGAGACATGCTGTATCTACTTCTTTCTGCTAACATGAAGGAGATTTGACAGTAGAATCAAAAAACTTCCAAGAAGTCAAGACCATAGATGGTCAGATCTTGGGTGGTTACAGAGTCAAGGCCTCTCAGGTCCAGAAGAGACTCACGCATCTCTTGTTTCAACTAAATTCTAGTTCCTTGCCAGATGGTTCCCAACCCATGAAAGTTTTTAGAAACTTGGAAAAATGTGCCTTATGGTAAGCTGCATGATTTCAGAGGAAAAACATGAAATACAGAAATTATTGAGTTTAATTTAAACTTTGTTGCTTCCTAGTTTTCTCACCTGTCAAATGAATTCAACAAAGTGTCCCTCTGTAATAAAATGAGCACTCTTTCTGGGAAGATGAAATGAGAATGTCTTTATTGCTTCTTCAAATGTAGGAGATAAATACTATTGTTATCTTTAGTAAATAGTGAAGAAACTGCAGCTCACAGGAGATAAATGAATTAATTACTCCATGTCCATCCTGTGCTCTCCTGAGCCCTTACTCTTTATGGATGTTTAAAAGGTACTTGGAGTGTTCACAGAGTAAGGTCCCCACATGGAGTGAGTCCTACTGTTGATGCTCCTATGAAAGAAATTGGCCTCTATCCTACTCAGACCACTTCGTACATGTTTTTTTTTTTTTTTTTTTTAAGATTTTATTTATTTATTTGACAGAGAGAGAGAGATCACAAGTAAGCAGAGTGGCAGGCAGAGAGAGGAAGGAAAGCAGGCTCCCTGCTGAGCAGAGAGCCCGATGCAGGGCTCCATCCCAGGACCCTGAGATCATGACCCAAGCTGAAAGCAGAGGCTTTAACCCACTGAGCCACCCAGGCGCCCCCACTTCACACATGTCTTGTTGTGTGTGGAAAGTAGCACCTGCAGGACATTTCAAATCCCCTTTTCAGCACTTTCTCTCTTAGGCCAAGTCCTTATTAACAGGAAGTTAATGCCCTAAATTGCTCTGTGGCATAGTGGTTAGTCACATGCTCTTGCGTTTAATGCCCGGGTTCAAGGCCAAGTTCTACCACTCACTGAGTATGCCGCCTTTGGAAATTTATTTGTTTATTTATTTACTCTCCCCTTCTCAGATTTTAAATGAGGATGGTAACACTCAATTCCCAGGGTGATTATGTGGATTACATTTGATGATTCCTATGATTGGAAGTGACTGGAAGAGAGTATCTCGTAAATGCTGGCCATTCCTATTATTTCCCTGCACCAAGCACAAAACTGGGACAGGTTCTCTGATGTACTTCACAAACAATGAAACAAGAAGATGGCCTACTGATAGGTTGGGTTTTTTTTCTTATAATGAATGATACTCTTTCCACATAGGGTCCCACCTTCCTATAATATTCTATGACAACAGTACCATTTGCTTGGTACCAAGAAGGTACAAGTCAATAAAGATGCAGTTCAGGAAAAGGTACAAGTTTGTTCACAGATATCTCTGGGATCAAGCCTCCTTGGTTAGTGTATCTTATTTCCTCACTTCTCAGACTTAAATTAGCAAAGCTAAGAAACTTTTAAGATAGGTATAATGAATATATCAGAAGCACTTGCATATACTCATTCCCTTGGGTTATCTGACAGATTACGGACTTGCCTGACTAATCATTTTCCTTGCAAAATGCATTTTCTGTCTAATGCTAACACCCCAACGACGTCATACTACAGATGACTGTGGTAATTTCAGCGCATGGTAATTCACTAGCCACATTCATTTTTAATATATTAATTTCACATTTTCATGTTCTTCCAGAAAGACTAACAGTTTCTGATCACAGCCTGGAACACATGTCTCTAATAACAGCTCTCGTTGTGCCAATTTTTTTTTTTTAACATAAAGATACATGGGTTGTTGAGTAGCTTAGATATTCTGAGATTAAACTGATGAGATCAGGCAAGCCTGACTGCTTTGTTTTCTAGAAGTCAAACAGACTGCAAATTTACAGGATATAAGTAGTTCAGTTAGACAGCGAGGCACCACTGGGGAGACAAGTGCTTATTAAGTTCATGGATTAATGCAGAAGCAGTGTGGAGAACACTGGTTCAAGGCTGAGGCTTTCAGCTGTATGATTTGAACATCACAGTTGTGGTGGTTTTGACAGGATGCCGGCCGACACGGAGTCAGTTAATAAAACTCCTACAAATGAGTTTTGCTTTTGTTTGCTTGTTGAGAGTTCGGTGTATATAAGTTTTTTCTTTTTTTAATGAATTTATTCAGTTCTTTCAGACTGAGATATGTATAATTACAGAAATGGTTTGCGTGGGATTCTAAAGTAGCAAAGGATTAATCATAGGGAAAGATGGTGAACATTTCACGACCAAAGTTACATTTTCCCCTAATTCTTGGATTAATGGCAGATAATAAATAACCTTTCTTTTCATGTTGCATGGAATTAGCCAGTAAGGGAAGAAAAAAAAAGAAAGCAAAAGAATATTCTGAAAACAGAAGATGAATTTCTTTTCTAGCTGGTCTTTGCTTTTCTTCCTTTTTTCTTACTTACTTCCTCTCATTTTATGCCTTTTGTGTAATTTTTCTTCCTACAGGTCTTTATTTTGATTTTTCTCTAATCCCACACCTTGTTTTGCTAAATGTTTGCCCATCCATGCACCTGCTACCAGGATAAAGAACATTTGGAGGGAGGAAAAATGAGCCTGTGGACTAAAGAGATCCGGTTCTATGTGTGACTCTAATGCGAGAGTGTTACCTGGTATTTCGGGCTGAATAGCAACCCCTCCCACCAGATTCATGCGCTGAAGTCCTACCCCTCCCTAGTGCCCCGAAATGTATTTGAAGACAGGGCCTTCTAAGAGGTGATTATATTTAAAATGAGACCTTTAGGGCAGACCATAATCCAATATGACTGGTATCCTTATTTGAAGAGGAGATTAGGACACAGACACGCACAAGAAAGACAGTGTACAGACATGGGGACAAGGCAGCCATCTCTAAACCAAGGAGAGAGGCTTTGGAAGAAACCAACACCTCTGACACCTTGATCTTGGACTTTTAGCCTCTAGAATTGTGAGAAAATAAATTTTTGTCGTTTCAGCACCCAGTTAGCGTACTTCACTAAGTAGTGCTACCAAACTAATATAACTGGTTTAATATATCATTATTTCTTCGGAAGACCCAGGGTTGCAAGGATAAAATATTTTTCTATTATTCATGCAGCCAACGGATGCCAAGACACATCTCATCACAGTCACCAAGACAGGAAGCCAGGGATTCCTACTTTCATGGGTCTCACCAAAATCATTCCAGGCAAAGTGTGTTATAAATAAAATTGTTAAACACATTTATTACTATTTATCATATTACTGGAAATATTTTTATTTCCAAAAACATTAGTGGAAAGGGCTGCATTAATAAGGTAGTCAAATTCTAAAGCTTGAGATTATTACATGTGTTTGCCTCCATAGTAATAGTTAACATTTATTGAACACTTACTATTTCAAAAGCTTTGTTAGCAATAGTTTAATTTATTTTTCTAACAACACAAATGAGTAGATACTCATACTTTGCTCACTATACAGATAAGAAAAGTGGGACAAAGAGAATTTAAATAACTGGCCCAAGATCACAGGGCTAAAAATAGCCACAAGTAACAAATCATTATGAGGAAGTTCAAAACAGAATCTTAACACAATAAAGCCAGCAAGTAATGAAGAGTGGTCAGAAATAACAGTTGGAAATGCTTTACTGGAGGGAGTCTTCCAATGAGTCAGTCTCCGACCTTGGCTGCATGGGCAGCATACTTCAAATACCAAAAACATGGTCAGGGAAAAGAATAAGATGAAATTGGGGAAATGGTGAGATTATTTTGTTTGCTGATCATTTTCAAAATGCATCTTCAGGAGTAGATGCATAGAGAGGATGAGAAAGGAGACAGTAAAAGAGAGATTGCAAAATAATCATAATCAGCAGAAAGTTTACATATATACTCCCCCAAAACTGTGTCAGTGGGTTTTTTAAATATCAGGTGACAGAGAGGAAGGAGCAAGACTCTCTAATGGTCTCCAATCCTGCTTCTTCTAGAGAATCGCTTTATAAAAGTGGTTAATTTCTGATCATTCCCAATTCTTAACTGGCTAATGAAAAGATAATGAGATTTTAATATAGGTTGAGTAGAAGACTTAGACTTTATATACATAATTAAAGCAGTATTAAAAAGCCCTATTAAGAATGCTCTCTAGAGTATGTATGTGTTTATGTGTAAGTTCCTTCCTGCTTAAAAAACAAAACAAAGCCACAACAAACATTGGAAGACCATCATTAGTTGGTTTTAAATATGTAGCAAAACTGTAAGTTCATTTTCCTCTAGTACAATTTTTTTCCTCTCCTTCAACTAAGGAACTTAAGTCTTTGGAAGGCTATAAAGCTAACGTGCCCTAGATTATTTAAATATTTTAAGTAGCGCAGGTGTGATATCAACGTTCAAGAAACTCAAATACTGCAAGACTGAAATAATGATATGCAAAACAAGTGACACATTTTCCATTTACAGAAGTGTTAGCTTTCCTATGGGGGCTAATTTGTTATTGTTTTGCAGAAAGCCAAGTTCATGCCCATGTATTGAACAAATACCATGCTTTACAGCCTCTTTTAAAAGGTGGAACTTCAAGTTTAAAAAATTGTGCACATAACCCAGATCAGTTGTGCGGGTTAAGAGAGAAGTGAGAACAGTCATGATCTATTGGGAGGAAGTGAGGGACAATCTTGGCAGAGGTTGTTGTACAGTTGAGGACAATCCAGTGAACAGAATATGGTGGTTCTGTTGTTTTAAGTGGTATAAATTTAGCCAGAGTTTGTAGGAAAGCTGGACTAGCATTTAACACTAATTTCTTTCCTCTATATAAAGAGAGCCAGTCAATAATGATACTTGGGTATGACACGATCGGACTGTTATTTAAATGTCATCAGCCAGAAACTGATTATTTTTCTTATGATACCACTGCTTTGTTACATTCTCATAAAAATATTACTGTAATTGATTGGTTTTGTCACTAGTTATGTGATAATTTCTCTATAAGAGGCTTGTACTTCTTGTCCCATCGAATTCAGACTTGGCCATGTGATTCGTTTTGGCCAATAAATGGGAGTGGAAGGAAAGAGTGCTTTTTTTTTTTTAAGCTTAAAAAATCCTCAGGTGGTTTCACCTTTTGCTCTTTTCCTTTAAGGATGACATATCCTTCATAGAGGCTGCTCCTTCAGTCTTCACATTAAAAAAATGTGAAGCAGACACAAAACCAAACCATGCTGGATGTTTAATTTAAATTTGAAGAAAAATTCATTGTTGCTGGTGTACAGCCCTGATAATTTGGGGGTCACTTATTATTGAGCATAATCTAGTTTAAGCTGATTGATACAATATTGCAAATGAAGTATCTGATTTGGTCCAAATAAAGTTCAGATACTAAGAGGAGTCACATGACCTAGAGTCTAGGATTGGTTCTGCTCCTCCTTTCTTCCTTCTTTTTTTCCCTCTCAGTTGCTTTCTGTGAATAGTTCTGGAATGATAAGTTTTTTGTTGGTATGTTTATAGTCCCTAAGTGTACCAGCAAAGTTCAGTAAGGGTCCTCACATATACAAAAAACAAAAACAAAAACAAAAACAAAGCAAACAAACAAAGAAACAAGCAAAAACCAAACAAATTTTTAAAACAAAAAAAAACAACCCCAAACAAACAAACTATAAGACATGATTAGAGTTAATCTGATTTGATCCCCTCATTACAACAGAGGCCTATAAGCTAAAGTCCAGAGATACACATTGCTTTGTCCAAGTTCCTGCAGCAAGGGAGTGACAAAGTAAACTAGAAGGCTAATATCAAGGCTCTTGGTCCAAGATGGTTTCCATTAGAGGCTTCAGCCTTCTCAAGGAATTTCAAGATGCTGCAATGAGCTCTGACACAATATTTTTGTCTTTTAAACATTTGGAAAATGACTCATATATATAACAGACACAGCAGGAAAACAGACATGAAGGATTTAGGGAACAAAACTATAACTTCTCGGTCTGTTTCCAGGGATGGAGAGGAGACACTGGAGAGGCAGGAAGAGAAGCAGTATTGGCTACCTACGCTTGCTGGATCAAATAGGAAAGTTCATCAAGACAAACTCTGTGGAGCCCATGGCCATATGACTCTCCCCATACTGTTATTTCTCTACCACAAAAGAAAAAGGAGGCAGCACAAATGTACAAGGAAGACTCATTTTCTGGTTTCACTTCACCTGGGAAAATTAAACTTTTCCCTCTAATGGTTATAGTAAATGTGTTGGCACCATTATTTTTCAACTCATCTCTTCTCCCTCATTTCTCTTATATTATTTTATATAAAATGACATGGACCTATCCTTAAATTTTGTGCCTTCTTCCAGAGAATCAGAACATGATAATTAATTAGCATGACAGGTTTATTCAGAATCTACGGCCAGGACCTCCAAGTTCTGTCAGCAAAGGGCACATCTCTGGCTCATCCCTGGTCTCACTGCCTTCTCTTCCAAAATCCACTTGGAGTAAAAATAGAAATTAATGCATTTTTCAGAGGCTGTCTAGTCACCAACCTTCTGATTCTCTTCAAGGACCTGGCTCATGCTGTCTCCTTTCTTAGTCTATGCCTTGTAAGGATACATCCTCAAATTTTACAAGTAATATAGACCGAGTTTTACTACTCAAATGAAAAGGTCCATTTTATTGAAGTGCAGTATAAGATGAGGTAAGGCAGGAAAAAAATATCTCTAAGTTACCAGAAGCTGAAACTCCACCAACTTTAGTATTTAGGAATGTTTTAAAGTGTTTGTATTCCCTTTATAAAGTATTATTCCAGTCATGCCATTTCACATAGCCCAAACTGTTAATGACCCCAACTGCCCGTGCTAATAAGCACACCCTTCTTAATCTGGTGTTCTGGAATCTTCACCACCCAGCATATCTGATTTTTATATGCCCCTACTTTCTCAGGCTAGAATTGATGTGTTATTTTCCCACACCCTCACACCTTTTCCGCCCACAACCCACATATACGCAGGTGCTCTTTCTGAAGGAGTTAAAGCCTGTATTCCTTTTTCTTTCTATTCACTTGCATGACTTACACCTCACTGCCATTTATCCTCTAGACTTGATAAATAGCCTCCAAACTAAATCAAATCTTGCCCCCATCCAACCCATCTGCAACCCATAGACTCATCTTTTGAAAATATAACTCCTACCATGTCAGCCTTCTGGATCAACCATCAGTCTTCCCCTAGACCTTAGGGCAAAATCCTACAAGTGGTCTCCAAGTCCTGATTTCATGTAACTCCTTTCTAAAACACAGCTTCATCTTCCTTCTCTCTCCTGAGTTCCAGCCATACTGGATTTCTCTCAGATCTCCAAACAGACTGTGTTTTCTCTCACTCCAGGGTTTTCATACATTATTTTCTTTGGCTGGAGTGTTTCTTCCATCATCTTCCCTTTATTTGTTCTTCAGGTCTCACTTTCCTCTAGGTATCTCTGGCCAAATGCTTCACCAGTAGACTCTCACACATTGTATAGTATTCATTATATGTATACATATGTTTAATAGTGTGGAAAGGGAGGTATCCATCCTGTCTGTGGATGTGTCTCCAGGAGCTAGCAAAATGCCTAGAATATAATAGCCACTTAAAAGTACATTTGCTGTGTGGCTGTTTTATAAAATTGTCACCATCTTCCTCAGATTTCATTATAAATATTAGTTTTCAGGAAGCCTTTGCAAAAAGAAGATTAAGAGCTGGGGTGTGGTGAGAATGCAAAGGAATAATAGAGGGACAGTGGATTTATAATGATAAAGATATAGAGGATAAGCACAACAAAGTCCAATGGAAGATGTACTTATGGTAAGTAAGCCTTAAAGACAAAGGAGAAAATGCAAAAAGGGTTGTTGACCCAAAAAGTGGGTATGGAAAAAGGACTCTGAAGAACAAGAAAAACCCTTAGAGTTAATTGATTTTAGTAGTTCTTGCTTTCTCTAAGAAATTTTAGCAATACCCAGAAATCAGCCTAGAAAGAAACTCAGTGTTCCAGGCCACTAAACAGAGCTTCCAGGGTCTGTGTGTCTGTTAATTCCCACATCCCAGACTGAAAAAACACAGTCAGAGAAGCACAGGCTGCTTTACAGTTCATCGGGCATAAAATGCCTGACAGCTCTCTTGGGATCTCCATATCGACAAGCAAAGCAGCCCAGCTTGTCAGATATTATCATTCCTAGCTCAGTCAGCACTGTGGGTATCTGGCCCTGTGCTATTCCATGGGGTACTGTACATCTAGACTAGATAATTTAAGTACTCACCACGTATTCCTAAGATTCCCATGTTTTAACTTTATGATTTCAAATCTTTCATTAGAGGTTTCATCTGTTTACTGCATTGGAAGATAGAAAATCCCATTATCTAAAGTCTATATACACAAAATATTTAATAGCTGCCAAAATAGTCCTAGGCTATAGAATATCATCTTGTGTGTGACAAGATAGTACACTTAAATGGGAATTAACACTTATTATACATAGTGTTATGTAACTGGCAGTGTGTTAAACATTTTCATATTTACAGGGAAAGTACCAACTATTCTTTTTCCCAATTAATTACATATCTTTGACTAGATATTCATTCTGTTTTTAACTAAACACTGGGTATTGTATATTCAGATTACAACTCAACACTAGATATCCAAAACAATCTTGAGAAAGAACAAAGTTGGAGAATCCACATTTCCCAACTTCAAAATTTACTACAAAGCATCAATACTCAAAATAGTATATTACTGGTCTAAAGTTAGAAGTGTAGGCTAATGGAAACTACAATGTTCTCTAGATCGAAGTAGCTTTTATTGAGCGAAACTGCAAAATTGCATTACAAAGGGCGTAGAGGACACATGAAAGATTGTGGGCACTTTTTTCATCAATAGGCAATAATCAACCTTCTGTCATAGCTACTCATATCCTTTCCATGTACAAAATTCCCCCATCTCCTCCCAGTAACTGCAAATTGTTATTCAGTTGCAGCATGAGGTACAAAATTCAGTATCTTGGTTTCTACATCAGATCCTGATAACGTACCTCTTGGTCCAGAGATTGAAGAATCAAAAAGACAAGAATTCTACCCTACATCATCTTAACACACAAACGTGGAAAAGG
Organism: Mustela nivalis; assembly: GCF_964662115.1. NCBI lineage: Eukaryota > Metazoa > Chordata > Mammalia > Carnivora > Mustelidae > Mustela > Mustela nivalis. The sequence goes on from NC_139035.1 coordinate 39,111,819, forward strand.
AGCTTGACAAGCTTGTTATCCTTAACAAGCATTCTTATTTGAAAAGGTGATGAGTAAGAGGCATTTCAGTCACTGATTCATAGCTCTCTGAAATCTTAATGTGAGTAAAGATTATCAGATTCTGGGCTCTGATAGTGAAGAGTATTCCTTGATTAGGTCCTGGTTCTTTTATCTGCAAATATTTCCTAAGTCAATTGTTCCCTATGACTTTTGGTTTCCCCTGTAGGATCTTGGCTTTGCTCTCTGAGACTTACTGCCTTTTCTTCCCTCCTTAAACACTTCTGAAGGCAACACTGGAAAATACAGACTTTGAAGAAATTTGTCAGTTCTTTCTTGCCAATAGAAAGTCGAAAGCCAAGAAGCCTTTTTGATTTTTGAATAGCTTCAGTTTTAGTGTGTCAGCACTTTTGCCAATATAACTCCCTTAAAAACATCTTGGGTTTTCTATGAATCTGGTTCTACCCAATTCTAATTGTGCAAAGACCACACCTACAGTTTGAGAGATAAACCTCTCTCTTCAGGTTTAAAAATAGCTATTTAGGGCATATCAAATCCTTGTGGGATAATAGCCTTAAGATTTCTGAGGTCCCTTTTCCTAGGTGAGACGGCCCACTGAGAACAAACCTAGATTTTTCAGAAGTATTACCAGGGCTTGTTCAAGCACCCACTTTAGTTAAACTCCTACCTAAACCCTATTTTATTTTTTAGAATCTTTTGTTTGCTATATTTCCAAGGCAATAAGACCTTTCTCCTCTATAGTTCTTACAAAACCATTTTGTTCTTACAAACTTCAGATCTTTCTTCAGTTCATCTATTTTTATGGCTTATCATATGCAGCTGGAAGTAACCAATTGACACTTTCAATATTCTATGTGGAGGTCTTCTTAACCAAATCTGAAAGGTCATTAGGTGGCTTTTTTTTTTTTTTTTAATTTTAAAGTTTTTTTCCCATTTTCCAAGTGAACACAGATTTTTCTGCTCCTACTGCATAAGCTGGTCCTCCTTTTTTCCATCCTTATATACCTTTTCTTGTTTTTTTCCCCCAAATTTTGTTAATTTTCTTTTGTGGCCATTTTCTCAATTTCTTCCTGCCACTTGGTCCCAAAGCCAAGGCCATATTTTAAGTTTTTGTTATGGCATCATTCCTTTCAGGAATTAATTTCTGTTCACATTATTTATTGCCACAATAAGCCACACTAACACCCCAAGCATAATGGCCCAAGTAGCAAATATTTATCTAATTCAAAGGTCTGCTTCTCTACATTGATCTTGGCTGATGACCCACTCATGTGTCTACGGTCAGCAAGGTGACCAACTGGGGACTCTCATCCTTCAGCAGGTTACCCTTGGCCTGTTCCATGGCACTCTTAGTGTTCCAAGAGGGTGACTAGAAGTGTACATAACTCTTGAGACCTAGCTACAAAATGGCACCCAGTCACTTCTGCTTCATTCTATTTACCCAACAAAGTCATAAAGCTAATGCTGATTCAAAAGGAAATAAACTCCAACAGTATTGCTTCAGGCATATATAAAGACATAGATAAGGAACTTTGGCCAATTTTGCAGCCACTGTACCACAACTCCTCTTATTTCCTCATAATTCCATAGACAAATCTTCATGGGTAATTCCTATTGACTCTTCCTTCAAAATATAACTGGAATCCATTAAGTTCAACCTTCACTCCCTTTATTTACACTCAAGTCACCTTCTTTTGTCCTTGACTTCCTATTATTTATTTTTCCTGCATCAGACAGATCACATCTTTAAATTCACAATATGAAGTCAGATTATACCACTGACCAGATTAAAATCATTGAGTAATCTTTCATCTTAGGCATAATGAAACTCAAGTTGTCTACAACTGCCTACCAGTGCTCCAAGTCTGGCCGTCTCTCTACTGTCTGAGGTGCTCTCCTTGTTGTTCTCATCCTTGTTTGCTGCCCACCATCATACCAGTCTCTGTGCCCTTCCTTGAGTAGTCTAAAACCTCACAGAACCTTTGTGCTTGTCATTTCTTCCATTCAGAATGTTCATCCCCTCATTTCTTTCAGATTTCCATCCAAAAATAACTTTTTCAGAGATACCTTTTCTGACCCTACATAAAAAATCATCCCTATCATAGCCTATACCTGTGATCCCACTCTATTTCCCTTTGGACTTGCCTGATACATACTTATTTTTTTTTTTTATTTTTTATTGTACAACTCCTAAAAAAGTAAGCTCCTTGAGTATGGTAATTATGCATCTTTTTATTTAAATTGCTAGAGCTGTAGTGCTAAAAGAGTACCTGGCACATAACAAGTACACAAAAAATAGTATGAATGAATGAATGAATGAATGAATGAATGAATGGAGTTGATGGAAACTTCAGGCAAAAGCATGGACTGATAAAGCTGTTGTACTTAAGAATTTTAAGTTATAGCAGCTGGGGCTTTTAGGCAACTCCTGGTGAGAGCTAAAAGGTGCCTGAGAACATCTGAGAGTTTAATAGTTTATTAGTATTTTGTGTAGGTGTAGACACAATGCATAACCCTCTGAAAATATTACAGTTCCTCTAGGGTCTGCCTAATTTTCTTAGCAATGTCATTACATCTACACAGAAATGCAAAATGCACGCATCCATGTATTAGCACTTAACTGCTTATCTTTTCTGCCTATTTTGATGAGTTATCGGTGTTTTCAACTCAGCCTGACCCAGTCTACACTCATGTTCTTTCCATTGAATCTGGTAGTCCTTTAGCAGTCTCTGTAGATGACACCACCATGTCCCTGGCTGTTTAAGCCACAGATGTAGATGTCACCTTTCTCCTGTCCCTTCTATATCCAGCTTCTAAATCCTCTGATCTGTCAACTTCTCATGCTCTCTAGAGTCATAAACCCACCTTTTATCTGTTCTTCATATTCTTTATTCTGTGTTATGTTTCAATAGGGGATCGTGTATCATAGGCATTACATAATTTTGAAATCCTTCTCCTCCTTATAAAATTTTAAAACAGCAAAGCATACTTTCTGCTTTTGATTTATTGTATTAATAATTATAAAAATAATAAATTAACAAAATTAGTAAATTATGTATAATTATTTGTTATAATTTTCTATATTCTGAATTATGTTTCAAAAAGATTATTTATCATAAATATTACATAATTTTGGAAATTTTTCTTTATGAAATTTTAAAATAACAAAGCAAACATTTTTCTTTTATAGGAATTACCCAATAGTATTTTTTTTTCCCTCTAAAAGAGGCAGGGCCTAACTTGACTTAAATAAAATTAAATAGACTTCTTGAAAGCATTTTCCTTATTTATGAATGCTATTATACTACAATAGTTAGAACTGAGTTTAATATGATCTCTATTATTCTGCTTGGGGCCACTATTTTTTTAAGTATTTTATTTATTTATTTGACAGAGAGAGAGAAAGTGAGAAAGGGAACACAATCAGGGGGAGTGGGAGAGGGAGAAGCAGGCTTCCTGCTGAGCAGAGAGTCTAATGCGGGGCTCAATCCCAAAACCCTGAGATCATGACCTGAGCTGAAGGCAGATGCTTAGGGACTGAGCCACCCAAGCACTCCTGAACCATTATTTTATAAGAAACTTTATACCATTTTTTGGCTTGAAGAATATAATGTTCTTTGTAAATTTACCTACTAACAAATTTCTTATGATTTGTATCAACTGTCAGTCTATTCTCTATTGAAACAATCAAAAGTCTGTTTTGTATATGAGATTAATAGCTGTCACCATCATTATTAATTTCTACATCATTTTACTAATCATAAATATATATTTTTCTTTTGATGAATAGAATTTCAATGTATTTATGGATGAAGAGAGTTTTTTTTGTCAACTCCAATTCTGTATAGATTGCTCATCTATTTATGTTTGAATGGGAGTAGGTATTAAGGACAAATCTTAAGACATTCCTTGCTTATATTACTAATGTTGAGATAACTAGCAGTTATGATGGAAGCCTCTGTGATCACACAACATTTGATCATACATAAATAACATAGCAATGCCTCTAAGGACAATGCTGTAGGCTTTCTTAGGGTATTAATGATCCTCCAAAGGCTGAGGCTAAAGCTGAATGGAAATTTGGGTCCCAAACTCTCTTGTTCTACATGTTCTCTAACAGTAACTCACCATGACCCTTGAGGACCATATTATCATTCCATTCCATTACAGATGAGATTCAAAAATGTAGGATGATGTGGCTAAAGTTGCTGAGTTGGTAAGAGGTGGGGCCAGGACTCAACCGGTTAAAACCTGTTTTCTTATCTATTATCTTAGTAGATAATCATCTAGTGAGAGGGACAAATATAAGATGACAAATAATTATAACACAGACTGGACAGTAATGAGAGCCACAATAGTTCCAAAGTAGTATCTCTTTTCGTAGTGGAGTTGGTGACCTCACCTTGCCTTCATTCTTCATGGGGTCTCCTATCCTTATCAACTCAGATCTGCATAGCACCTGGCAGATCATCAGTAGATCTATCTATACACCTATCATCTATCTATTGTCTAACTATCCACCAATCATCTATGTATCCACATCACATACCGCCTTAACTTAGTGTCTAATCCAATGTTTATTTTTATTTAAACCACATAGAAAGCTCTTAGATGCCAAATTCAAGCAAATTCAGCTCATTTCTAATCTGCGAATCCTCTGAGTTAAGGACTGAGCTAAGCCTGGCCTGGCTGCTTGGAGAAATGTGTCTGTTGATTTTTAGCAGTCTAATAGAACTAAAAGTAGGGCAACCAGTTGAATAAAACTCCTAGAAAATTTGAAGTTAATCCAAGGACCAGAAAGATGGTCCCCACATGTTTCCAATTTCAATTTTCTGTTCTGTCTAATCATTTTTATATCATTATCATGAGGTTAGAATCATCATAATAAGTCTTAATTCATTTTATTATAGTTCTGTCATTATGCAAAGTGGACATAATGATGATTTCTTTTAGTAAATAAGTATGTTAAAAGGATTAACTTTATTAATAGTTTACAGAGATCTGTGGAGCAACAAAAAAAAAATTTTTTTTCAGACATAGTAAGTAGTGCTTTCATCTACATGTTCTTCCTAAGTTTTAGAAACATGTCAAATCACCTGAGGTCTCTCAGATTGCTGCTCCAGAGTTCAGGGTGAAAAGACAAGTTGATGAATTATGTAGAGAAGAGACAAGGTCAAAATTATTTAGATAATATGTTGCATTTGACAAGCAATTTTCAAAAATTCACACAGATTGTCACAAATACATTCACTCATGGGGCTATGTCCTGACAGGGAAGTTGAGCATATGTTTGCTCTATGCTGAGGTATTTTTGGAAGTCAGCAAAAGGCTGAAAGTAAGGATTTGGGCTTCAGAAGCAGGAAAGCAAAAAGGTCAGTAAAATACTTTGAAATTCCTTTTAAACAAAGAGTGGATATAAAGCGTGGTTTAGTATCACGTGTAAGAGTGGATATAAAGCGTGGTTTAGTATCACGTGTTCATGATTTCGTTCACAAAAGAAGATCTACTGAAGATTCAAATTGTTAGGGGTCAAAGTCAGTGACTTACCATTATTATGCATAGAAGACAGAAAGCTCTCCTAGGGAGGGTGATTGTGATAGCTACGTTGACTAATTAGTACTTAAAAACTTGTCAAAATGACATTTTATTTATTTATGTTAGTTTAAAAATTGATATGATTAACTTTCTATGCATGCCAACAAGTTAAAATTTAAGATAAGTAGGAACTTAAAATTTTGCCTGTAGATGTTCATGAGTTCTTATCACAAATAGGACTGTCCTTCTTGGCCCATAGTCATTAAACTGTGTACTTTCAAGGCCGATTTTGCAAAGTGAGGTCTCCAGGTTGTGGAACATTCTTAATGTGTGTCCTCACTGGCAGGGGAGGAGGGATGAGAGTGCTTTCCAAGGCCCTTGGACAGGAGTTGCTCATCTATCACCTCAGCATCATTTTTGCTCTATCCTGGGAATGGTTCCTATAAGGGTTTCCATTAGGTCCTATGCACATTGGGTTTTAACAGGTATCATTGCTTTTTAGTTTCACTTCACTTGACTGCTATTTCCTTTTAAATCTGCCCAAATGCAAACCCAATGAAGTCATTCTCCATGGTTCCTTATTGTTCAAATTCCTCAGAATGGCAGATAAATTCTTTGAGGCTCTGAGTACCTCCTGTAGCCCAATTTCACCTTCTGCACATAGTATCTCTTTTTCACGTTTATCTTACATTTCATTCCGGTAAACTGGCCATTCTCCTTCTAACCTTAGTGCATTAGAATGTATTGCTCCATTTGATGGAAATGCACCATCTCTGATCCTTCTACCTTATTAAAAATTCAAATCCAACCTAAGTCCTCTATTATTTTCCTAGTATTGCTGTAACAAATTTCCTTAAATTAGTTTCATTCAGCAATGCAAATGTATTATCTTACAGTTCTGAAAGAAAGAAGTAGAAAATGGGATTTACTCAGCTAAAATCAAGGTGTCGACAAGGCTATCTTCCTTCTGAAGGCCCCAGGAGACAATGTGTTTCCTTTTCTTTGCCAGCTTCTAGAGGTCACTTGCATTTCTTGGCTCATGGAATACATGGATTCCTTTCTTCATCCTCCAAGTCAGAAGCATGACCTCTACAAAGCTCTCTACCCAGCTCTGACTTCCTTATTCTACTTGTAAGAACCTTTGAGATTACATTGGGCCCAGATAATCTTCTTATCCTCATTCTTCTTTATCAAACACCCCCCAAATTAGCCTCCAGTTTTCTAATTTTTCACATCTAGAACTATATTCTACATTTGTTGTATATGCAAAATAGGTCATTGGTAAGATCTATTTAGATCAAAACAATGACAAGAGATTCGATCTGCTGTCATTCATTAAAGAGTTTATTATTTATCTCTGATAAAGCTTAACATTATTTTAAAATCTTCAGGGTAGAATCTATCTGTTACTAAGGCAAGATTTCAAAAGAGACCAAAAAAAAAAAAAAAAAAAAAATCCAGGTCTTGCCATGATAAAATTGAGGAACACTCTGAAGTTTTTCTATCTCTTAGAGAAACGAGAAATACCTCTGATTAAAGAACGGGTTCTGGAGCAGGACATTGAATATGAGCTGACCTGAGAGACGTCAGCATCCAGGTCTCCAGTGGGTGTTCCCTGCTCACAGGTCCAGCCAACCTTTGCTCTTACCAAACATTAGAAGTGAATCCAGGCTTCTGGGCTGAGTTTCTTGAACATATTGTCTTTGTACCACTTTAATATAATGAAAAGGCTTTTTGTACCATTTTCCTGCCATAGCCTATTTAAAGTCAACAAAAACAATTATTAATTGCTATGTTTTAATCCAAATAGTCATTACAGAGCTAATTTTCTTAAGAATAGAAAACACATGTTTCAAAAGTGTGTGTGTGTGCATGTGTGTGTGTCTGTGCATGTGTGTGTGTCTGTGTGTGTTTATGAGAAACCACATTTGTGAATGTATTTGGAAATTGCCCACAAATGACAGAGCTTGATTTGTGTTATGTCTTTGCACAGATGGCAGGTATGTGTTGGGGGAACGGACTCACTGACTTTAAGCTACTGTTAGAGCTCACTTTTGTCTATGGGTGTTATTTCACTAGGCAACGGGGTGTGGCCTTATATAATAGAAATCCCAAATGATAATGACTTAAAGAAAAATCAGAGTTTATTTATTCTCTCGCTCATTTACAAATCCATTCACTCATTTGGTGATAATAAGAAACTAAGAGGTCGGCAATTCATGGCTGGTGCGGGAGCTTAGTGATATCCTGACTGAAGATATTTGTATTTTCTTGGCCTTTCCCTCATTTCTGCTGCACCTCCGGTCATCCTGCCAGCACTCCAGACAAAGAGAAAGGGAAAGCAAAGAACATGAGTTGGTTCTCTTTACTTTAAAAAACTTTGAAAAGTTTCTTTACATAAATAGAGTTTCTCGGCAAACCTACTCAGATTCTCCTGTTTATAGCTTACTAGTGAGAAAATAATGGCTTCCCTTAGCTTCAAAGGAA